>NC_091180.1:2224457-2336046 GCF_040958095.1 Procambarus clarkii | reverse complement strand
ACGAAGCAAAATGCAAGAAAACTTGCTTAAATGCAATATTATGCGAAATTCTGAGATTTGAAGGCCAAATCACATATCGTGATACTACATGAAATAGTATCGAAATATTGGTAAAAATGAATTTATTCACGTAATATCAAACTACATGAAAAACGTGAAAAAAGTCACCATATAACCATATTTGAGGATTTTAACTTCAAATCATAGAGCGAGGTTTCGTATTATTTAGTTCCAAGATTAGACATATGACAATGTTGTTTCCAATACAAATGATAAAAAACAATGTGTTTTCATTAGAATTAACTATAATGTTCTTGATTTTCCGTTTATATTAACGAGGGAAGATGTACACGTAAAACCGCTCTAATCTGGCTGAAACGTCGATATGTGCAATAAAAACCGAACTTCTCCCCTTTTCTACATCTTACTCAGTATTTTAACGAGAAACAAATAGATGATTGAAAATGAAGTATTTAAGGTTATTATCTAATCAATTATGTGTTTGCATCATTTTTATCGTATATATATGAATTAAAACCCATGGACTGAAAATTCACAAAACGTGGAAAACGGCAAAATATTGTCTAATTCGATGATATTTTGTTTAAATCACATGAAGGAAAAGGAGATGATAAACGTCAAAATATTGCTATATTCGATGATTTTTCGTACGAAACAAAATGCAAGAAAACTTGCTTAAAATGCAATATTATGCGAAATTCTGAGATTTGAAGGCCAAATCACATATCGTGATACTACATGAAATAGTATCGAAATATTGGTAAAAATGAATATATTTACGTAATATCAAACTACATGAAAAACGTGAAAAAAGTCACTATATAACCATATTTGAGGATTTTAACTTCAAATCATAGAGCGAGGTTTCGTATTATTTAGTTCCAAGAAAAGACATATGACAATGTTGTTTCCAATACAAATGATAAAAAACAATGTGTTTTCATTAGAATTAACTATAATGTTCTTGATTTTCCGTTTATATTAACGATGGAAGATGTACACGTAAAACCGCTCTAATCCGGCTGAAACGTCGATATATGCAATAAAAACCGAACTTCTCCCCTTTTCAATATCTTACTCAGTATTTTAACGAGAAACAAATAGATGATTGAAAATGAAGTATTTAAGGTTATTATCTAATCAATTATGTGTTTGCATCATTTTTATCGTATATATATATGAATTAATACCCATGGACGGAAAATTCACAAAAACGTGGAAAACGGCAAAATATTGTCCTAATTCGATGATATTTTGTTTAAATCACATGAAGGAAAAGGAGATGATAAACGTTAAAATATTGCTAATTCGATGATTTTTCGTACGAAGCAAATTGCAAGAAAACTTGCTTAAAATGCAATATTATTCGAAATTCTGAGATTTCAAGGCCAAATCACATATCGTGATACTACATGAAATAGTATCGAAATATTGGTAAAAATGAATATATTTACGTAATATCAAACTACATGAAAAACGTGAAAAAATTCACTATATAACCATATTTGAGGATTTTAACTTCAAATCATAGAGCGAGGTTTCGTATTATTTAGTTCCAAGAAAAGACATATGACAATGTTGTTTCCAATACAAATGATAAAAAACAATGTGTTTTCATTGGAATTAACTATAATGTTCTCGATTTTCCGTTTATATTAACGAGGGAAGATGTACACGTAAAACCGCTCTAATCCGGCTGAAACGTCGATATATGCAATAAAAACCGAACTTCTCCCCTTTTCAATATCTTACTGAGTATTTATACGAGAAACAAATAGATGATTGAAAATGAAGTATTTAAGGTTATTATCTAATCAATTATGTGTTTGCATCATTTTTATCGTATATATATGAATTAAAACCCATGGACTGAAAATTCACAAAAACGTGGAAAACGGCAAAATATTGTCTAATTCGATGATATTTTGTTTAAATCACATGAAGGAAAAGGAGATGATAAACGTCAAAATATTGCTATATTCGATGATTTTTCGTACGAAACAAAATGCAAGAAAACTTGCTTAAAATGCAATATTATGCGAAATTCTGAGATTTGAAGGCCAAATCACATATCGTGATACTACATGAAATAGTATCGAAATATTGGTAAAAATGAATATATTTACGTAATATCAAACTACATGAAAAACGTGAAAAAAGTCACTATATAACCATATTTGAGGATTTTAACTTCAAATCATAGAGCGAGGTTTCGTATTATTTAGTTCCAAGAAAAGACATATGACAATGTTGTTTCCAATACAAATGATAAAAATCAATGTGTTTTCATTAGAATTAACTAAAATGTTCCTGATTTTCCGTTTATATTACCGATGGAAGACGTACACAGAAAACCGCTCTAATCCGGCTGAAACGGCGATATATGCAATAAAAACAGAACTTCTCCTCTTTTCAATATCTTACTCAGTATTTTGACGAGAAACAAATAGTTGATTGAAAGAGAAGTGTTTAAGGTTAATGTCTAATCAATTATGTGTTTTCATCATTTTTATCGTATATATAATGAATTAATAGCAATAAACCGAAAATTCACAAACACTTTTAAAAACAGCAAAATATTGCCTAATTCGATGATATTTTGTTTATATCACATAAAGGAAAAGGGAATGATAATTGTCAAAATATTGCTGAATTCGATGATTTTTAGTACGAAACAAAATGCAAGAAAACTTGCTTAAAATGCAATATTATGCGAAAATCTGAGATTTGGAGACCAAAGCACATTTCGTGATACTACATGAAATAGTATCGAAATATTGGTGAAAAATGAATATATTTACGTAATATCAAACTACATGAAAAACGTGAAAAAAGTCATTATTATACCAAATTTGAGGATTTTAACTTCGAATCATAGAGCGACGTTTCGTATTTTTTATACCCTAGAAAAAACGTATAAAGATGTTGCTTTCAATACGAATGATAAAAATCAATGTGTTTTCATTAAAAATAACTAAAATGTTCCTGATTTTCGGTTTATATTACCGATGGAAGATGTACACGTAAAACCGTTCTAATCCGGCTGAAACGTCGATATATGCAATAAAAACAGAACTTCTCCCCTTTTCAATATCTTACTCAGTATTTTAACGAGAAACAAATAGATGATTGAAAATGAAGTATTTAAGGTTATTTTCTGATCAATTATGTGTTTGCATAATTTTTATCGTATATTTAATGAAATAATAACAATAAACTGAAAATTCACAAAAACGTGGAAAAACGGCCTAATTCGATGATATTTTGTTTAAATCATATAAAGGAAAAGGGGATGATAAAGGTCAAAATATTGCTAAATTCGATGATTTTTAGTACAAATAAAATGCAAGAAAACTTGCTTAGAGGTGCAAAATTTGCGAAATTCTGAGATTTGAAGGCTAAACCACATATCGTGGGAAAACATGAAGTAGTATCGAAATATTGGTAAAAACGAATATATATACGTAAAATCACACTACATGAATAACGTGAAAAAAGTCACTATATTACCATATTTGAGGATTTTAACTTCAAATCATAGAGCGAGGTTTCGTATTATTTAGATCCAAGAAAAGACTGTTGTTTCAAATAAAAACGATAAAAATCAATGTGTTTTCATTAGAATTAACTAAAATGTTCCTGATTTTCCGTTTATATTACCGATGGAAGATGTACACGTAAAACCGCTCTAATCTTGCTGAAACGTCGATATGTGCAATAAAAACCGAACTTCTCCCCTTTTCAACATCTTACTCAGTATTTTAACGAGAAACAAATAGATGATTGAAAATGAAGTATTTAAGGTTATTATCTAATCAATTATGTGTTTGCATCATTTTTATCATATATATATGAATTAATACCCATGGACTGAAAATTCACAAAAACGTGGAAAACGACAAAATATTGCCTAATTCGATGATATTTTGTTTAAATCACATGAAGGAAAAGGGGATGATAAACGTCAAAATATTGCTAAATTCGATGATTTTCCGTACGAAACAAAATGCAAGAAAACTTGCTTAAAATGCAATATTATGCGAAATTCTGAGATTTCAAGGCCAAATCACATATCGTGATACTACATGAAATAGTATCGAAATATTGGTAAAAATGAATATATTTACGTAATATCAAACTACGTGAAAAAAGTCACTATATAACCATATTTGAGGATTTTAACTTCAAATCATAGAGCGAGGTTTCGTATTATTTAGTTCCAAGAAAAGACATATGACAATGTTGTTTCCAATACAAATGATAAAAAACAATGTGTTTTCATTAGAATTAACTATAATGTTCTTGATTTTCCGTTTATATTAACGATGGAAGATGTACACGTAAAACCGCTCTAATCCGGCTGAAACGTCGATATATGCAATAAAAACCGAACTTCTCCCCTTTTCAATATCTTACTCAGTATTTTAACGAGAAACAAATAGATGATTGAAAATGAAGTATTTAAGGTTATTATCTAATCAATTATGTGTTTGCATAATTTTTATCGTATATATATATGAATTAATACCCATGGACGGAAAATTCACAAAATGTGGAAAACGGCAAAATATTGCCTAATTCGATGATATTTTGTTTAAATCACATGAAGGAAAAGGAGATGATAAACGTTAAAATATTGCTAAATTCGATGATTTTTCGTACGAAGCAAAATGCAAGAAAACTTGCTTAAATGCAATATTATGCGAAATTCTGAGATTTGAAGGCCAAATCACATATCGTGATACTACATGAAATAGTATCGAAATATTGGTAAAATGAATTTATTCACGTAATATCAAACTACATGAAAAACGTGAAAAAAGTCACTATATAACCATATATGAGGATTTTAACTTCAAATCATAGAGCGAGGTTTCGTATTATTTAGTTCCAAGAAAAGACATATGACAATGTTGTTTCCAATACAAATGATAAAAAACAATGTGTTTTCATTAGAATTAACTATAATGTTCTTGATTTTCCGTTTATATTAACGAGGGAAGATGTACACGTAAAACCGCTCTAATCTGGCTGAAACGTCGATATATGCAATAAAACCGAACTTCTCCCCTTTTCAACATCTTACTCAGTATTTTAACGAGAAACAAATAGATGATTGAAAATGAAGTATTTAAGGTTATTATCTAATCAATTATGTGTTTGCATCATTTTTATCGTATATATATGAATTAAAACCCATGGACTGAAAATTCACAAAAACGTGGAAAACGGCAAAATATTGTCTAATTCGATGATATTTTGTTTAAATCACATGAAGGAAAAGGAGATGATAAACGTCAAATATTGCTATATTCGATGATTTTTTCGTACGAAACAAAATGCAAGAAAACTTGCTTAAAATGCATATTATGCGAAATTCTGAGATTTGAAGGCCAAATCACATATCGTGATACTACATGAAATAGTATCGAAATATTGGTAAAATGAATATATTTACGTAATATCAACTACATGAAAAAACGTGAAAAAAGTCACTATATAACCATATTTGAGGATTTTAACTTCAAATCATAGAGCGAGGTTTCGTATTATTTAGTCCAAGAAAAGACATATGACAATGTTGTTTCCAATACAAATGATAAAAAACAATGTGTTTTCATTAGAATTAACTATAATGTTCTTGATTTCCGTTTATATTAACGAGGGAAGATGTACACGTAAAACCGCTCTAATCTGGCTGAAACGTCGATATATGCAATAAAAACCGAACTTCTCCCCTTTTCAACATCTTACTCAGTATTTTAACGAGAAACAAATAGATGATTGAAAATGAAGTATTTAAGGTTATTATCTAATCAATTATGTGTTTGCATCATTTTTATCGTATATATATGAATACCCATGGACTGAAAATTCACAAAAACGTGGAAAACGACAAAATATTGCCTAATTCGATGATATTTTGTTTAAATCACATGAAGGAAAAGGGGATGATAAACGTCAAAATATTGCTAAATTCGATGATTTTCCGTACGAAACAAAATGCAAGAAAACTTGCTTAAAATGCAATATTATGCGAAATTCTGAGATTTCAAGGCCAAATCACATATCGTGATACTACATGAAATAGTATCGAAATATTGGTAAAAATGAATATATTTACGTAATATCAAACTACATGAAAAACGTGAAAAAAGTCACTATATAACCATATTTGAGGATTTTAACTTCAAATCATAGAGCGAGGTTTCGTATTATTTAGTTCCAAGAAAAGACATATGACAATGTTGTTTCCAATACAAATGATAAAAAACAATGTGTTTTCATTAGAATTAACTATAATGTTCTTGATTTTCCGTTTATATTAACGATGGAAGATGTACACGTAAAACCGCTCTAATCCGGCTGAAACGTCGATATATGCAATAAAAACCGAACTTCTCCCCTTTTCAATATCTTACTCAGTATTTTAACGAGAAACAAATAGATGATTGAAAATGAAGTATTTAAGGTTATTATCTAATCAATTATGTGTTTGCATCATTTTTATCGTATATATATGAATTAAAACCCATGGACTGAAAATTCACAAAAACGTGGAAAACGGCAAAATATTGTCTAATTCGATGATATTTTGTTTAAATCACATGAAGGAAAAGGAGATGATAAACGTCAAAATATTGCTATATTCGATGATTTTTCGTACGAAACAAAATGCAAGAAAACTTGCTTAAAATGCAATATTATGCGAAATTCTGAGATTTGAAGGCCAAATCACATATCGTGATACTACATGAAATAGTATCGAAATATTGGTAAAAATGAATATATTTACGTAATATCAAACTACATGAAAAACGTGAAAAAAGTCACTATATAACCATATTTGAGGATTTTAACTTCAAATCATAGAGCGAGGTTTCGTATTATTTAGTTCCAAGAAAAGACATATGACAATGTTGTTTCCAATACAAATGATAAAAACAATGTGTTTTCATTAGAATTAACTATAATGTTCTTGATTTTCCGTTTATATTAACGAGGAAGATGTACACGTAAAACCGCTCTAATCTGGCTGAAACGTCGATATATGCAATAAAAACCGAACTTCTCCCCTTTTCAACATCTTACTCAGTATTTTAACGAGAAACAAATAGATGATTGAAAATGAAGTATTTAAGGTTATTATCTAATCAATTATGTGTTTGCATCATTTTTATCGTATATATATGAATTAAAACCCATGGACTGAAAATTCACAAAAACGTGGAAAACGACAAAATATTGCCTAATTCGATGATATTTTGTTTAAATCACATGAAGGAAAAGGGGATGATAAACGTCAAAATATTGCTAAATTCGATGATTTTCCGTACGAAACAAAATGCAAGAAAACTTGCTTAAAATGCAATATTATGCGAAATTCTGAGATTTCAAGGCCAAATCACATATCGTGATACTACATGAAATAGTATCGAAATATTGGTAAAAATGAATATATTTACGTAATATCAAACTACATGAAAAACGTGAAAAAAGTCACTATATAACCATATTTGAGGATTTTAACTTCAAATCATAGAGCGAGGTTTCGTATTATTTAGTTCCAAGAAAAGACATATGACAATGTTGTTTCCAATACAAATGATAAAAAACAATGTGTTTCATTAGAATTAACTATAATGTTCTTGATTTTCCGTTTATATTAACGATGGAAGATGTACACGTAAAACCGCTCTAATCCGGCTGAAACGTCGATATATGCAATAAAAACCGAACTTCTCCCCTTTTCAATATAAAACTCAGTATTTTAACGAGAAACAAATAGATGATTGAAAATGAAGTATTTAAGGTTATTATCTAATCAATTATGTGTTTGCATATTTTTTATCGTATATATATATGAATTAATACCCATGGACGGAAAATTCACAAAAATGTGGAAAACGGCAAAATATTGCCTAATTCGATGATATTTTGTTTAAATCACATGAAGGAAAAGGAGATGATAAACGTTAAAATATTGCTAAATTCGATGATTTTTCGTACGAAGCAAAATGCAAGAAAACTTGCTTAAATGCAATATTATGCGAAATTCTGAGATTTGAAGGCCAAATCACATATCGTGATACTACATGAAATAGTATCGAAATATTGGTAAAAATGAATTTATTCACGTAATATCAAACTACATGAAAAACGTGAAAAAAGTCACTATATAACCATATTTGAGGATTTTAACTTCAAATCATAGAGCGAGGTTTCGTATTATTTAGTTCCAAGAAAAGACATATGACAATGTTGTTTCCAATACAAATGATAAAAAACAATGTGTTTTCATTACAATTAACTATAATGTTCTTGATTTTCCGTTTATATTAACGAGGGAAGATGTACACGTAAAAACGCTCTAATCTGGCTGAAACGTCGATATGTGCAATAAAAACCGAACTTCTCCCCTTTTCAACATCTTACTCAGTATTTTAACGAGAAACAAATAGATGATTGAAAATGAAGTATTTAAGGTTATTATCTAATCAATTATGTGTTTGCATCATTTTTATCATATATATATGAATTAATACCCATGGACTGAAAATTCACAAAAACGTGGAAAACGACAAAATATTGCCTAATTCGATGATATTTTGTGAATAATCACATGAAGGAAAAGGGGATGATAAACGTCAAAATATTGCTAAATTCGATGATTTTCCGTACGAAACAAAATGCAAGAAACTTGCTTAAAATGCAATATTATGCGAAATTCTGAGATTTCAAGGCCAAATCACATATCGTGATACTACATGAAATAGTATCGAAATATTGGTAAAAATGAATATATTTACGTAATATCAAACTACGTGAAAAAAGTCACTATATAACCATATTTGAGGATTTTAACTTCAAATCATAGAGCGAGGTTTCGTATTATTTAGTTCCAAGAAAAGACATATGACAATGTTGTTTCCAATACAAATGATAAAAAACAATGTGTTTTCATTAGAATTAACTATAATGTTCTTGATTTTCCGTTTATATTAACGATGGAAGATGTACACGTAAAACCGCTCTAATCCGGCTGAAACGTCGATATATGCAATAAAAACCGAACTTCTCCCCTTTTCAATATCTTACTCAGTATTTTAACGAGAAACAAATAGATGATTGAAAATGAAGTATTTAATGTTATTATCTAATCAATTATGTGTTTGCATAATTTTTATCGTATATATATATGAATTAATACCCATGGACGGAAAATTCACAAAAATGTGGAAAACGGCAAAATATTGCCTAATTCGATGATATTTTGTTTAAATCACATGAAGGAAAAGGAGATGATAAACGTTAAAATATTGCTAAATTCGATGATTTTTCGTACGAAGCAAAATGCAAGAAAACTTGCTTAAATGCAATATTATGCGAAATTCTGAGATTTGAAGGCCAAATCACATATCGTGATACTACATGAAATAATATCGAAATATTGGTAAAATGAATTTATTCACGTAATATCAAACTACATGAAAAACGTGAAAAAAGTCACTATATAACCATATTTGAGGATTTTAACTTCAAATCATAGAGCGAGGTTTCGTATTATTTAGTTCCAAGAAAAGACATATGACAATGTTGTTTCCAATACAAATGATAAAAAACAATGTGTTTTCATTAGAATTAACTATAATGTTCTTGATTTTCCGTTTATATTAAAGAGGGAAGATGTACACGTAAAACCGCTCTAATCTGGCTGAAACGTCGATATATGCAATAAAAACCGAACTTCTCCCCTTTTCAACATCTTACTAAGTATTTTAACGAGAAACAAATAGATGATTGAAAATGAAGTATTTAAGGTTATTATCTAATCAATTATGTGTTTGCATCATTTTTATCGTATATATATGAATTAAAACCCATGGACTGAAAATTCACAAAAACGTGGAAAACGGCAAAATATTGTCTAATTCGATGATATTTTGTTTAAATCACATGAAGGAAAAGGAGATGATAAACGTCAAAATATTGCTATATTCGATGATTTTTCGTACGAAACAAAATGCAAGAAAACTTGCTTAAAATGCAATATTATGCGAAATTCTGAGATTTGAAGGCCAAATCACATATCGTGATACTACATGAAATAGTATCGAAATATTGGTAAAAATGAATATATTTACGTAATATCAAACTACATGAAAAACGTGAAAAAAAGTCACTATATAACCATATTTGAGGATTTTAACTTCAAATCATAGAGCGAGGTTTCGTATTATTTAGTTCCAAGAAAAGACATATGACAATGTTGTTTCCAATACAAATGATAAAAAACAATGTGTTTTCATTAGAATTAACTATAATGTTCTTGATTTTCCGTTTATATTAACGATGGAAGATGTACACGTAAAACCGCTCTAATCCGGCTGAAACGTCGATATATGCAATAAAAACCGAACTTCTCCCCTTTTCAATATCTTACTCAGTATTTTAACGAGAAACAAATAGATGATTGAAAATGAAGTATTTAAGGTTATTATCTAATCAATTATGTGTTTGCATCATTTTTATCGTATATATATGAATTAAAACCCATGGACTGAAAATTCACAAAAACGTGGAAAACGGCAAAATATTGTCTAATTCGATGATATTTTGTTTAAATCACATGAAGGAAAAGGAGATGATAAACGTTCAAAATATTGCTATATTCGATGATTTTTCGTACGAAACAAAATGCAAGAAAACTTGCTTAAAATGCAATATTATGCGAAATTCTGAGATTTGAAGGCCAAATCACATATCGTGATACTACATGAAATAGTATCGAAATATTGGTAAAAATGAATATATTTACGTAATATCAAACTACATGAAAAACGTGAAAAAAGTCACTATATAACCATATTTGAGGATTTTAACTTCAAATCATAGAGCGAGGTTTCGTATTATTTAGTTCCAAGAAAAGACATATGACAATGTTGTTTCCAATACAAATGATAAAAAACAATGTGTTTTCATTAGAATTAACTATAATGTTCTTGATTTTCCGTTTATATTAACGATGGAAGATGTACACGTAAAACCGCTCTAATCCGGCTGAAACGTCGATATATGCAATTAAAACCGAACTTCTCCCCTTTTCAATATCTTACTCAGTATTTTAACGAGAAACAAATAGATGATTGAAAATGAAGTATTTAAGGTTATTATCTAATCAATTATGTGTTTGCATCATTTTTATCGTATATATATGAATTAATACCCATGAACGGAAAATTCACAAAAAAGTGGAAAACGGAAAAATATTGCCTAATTCGATGATATTTTGTTTAAATCACATGAAGGAAAAGGAGATGATAAACGTTAAAATATTGCTAAATTCGATGATTTTTCGTACGAAGCAAATTGCAAGAAAACTTGCTTAAAATGCAATATTATTCGAAATTCTGAGATTTCAAGGCCAAATCACATATCGTGATACTACATGAAATAGTATCGAAATATTGGTAAAAATGAATATATTTACGTAATATCAAACTACATGAAAAACGTGAAAAAAGTCACTATATAACCATATTTGAGGATTTTAACTTCAAATCATAGAGCGAGGTTTCGTATTATTTAGTTCCAAGAAAAGACATATGACAATGTTGTTTCCAATACAAATGATAAAAAACAATGTGTTTTCATTGGAATTAACTATAATGTTCTCGATTTTCCGTTTATATTAACGAGGGAAGATGTACACGTAAAACCGCTCTAATCCGGCTGAAACGTCGATATATGCAATAAAAACCGAACTTCTCCCCTTTTCAATATCTTACTGAGTATTTATACGAGAAACAAATAGATGATTGAAAATGAAGTATTTAAGGTTATTATCTAATCAATTATGTGTTTGCATCATTTTTATCGTATATATATGAATTAAAACCCATGGACTGAAAATTCACAAAAACGTGGAAAACGGCAAAATATTGTCTAATTCGATGATATTTTGTTTAAATCACATGAAGGAAAAGGAGATGATAAACGTCAAAATATTGCTATATTCGATGATTTTTCGTACGAAACAAAATGCAAGAAAACTTGCTTAAAATGCAATATTATGCGAAATTCTGAGATTTGAAGGCCAAATCACATATCGTGATACTACATGAAATAGTATCGAAATATTGGTAAAAATGAATATATTTACGTAATATCAAACTACATGAAAAACGTGAAAAAAGTCACTATATAACCATATTTGAGGATTTTAACTTCAAATCATAGAGCGAGGTTTCGTATTATTTAGTTCCAAGAAAAGACATATGACAATGTTGTTTCCAATACAAATGATAAAAATCAATGTGTTTTCATTAGAATTAACTAAAATGTTCCTGATTTTCCGTTTATATTACCGATGGAAGACGTACACAGAAAACCGCTCTAATCCGGCTGAAACGGTGATATATGCAATAAAACAGAACTTCTCCTCTTTTCAATATCTTACTCAGTATTTTGACGAGAAACAAATAGTTGATTGAAAGTGAAGTGTTTAAGGTTAATGTCTAATCAATTATGTGTTTTCATCATTTTTATCGTATATATAATGAATTAATAGCAATAAACCGAAAATTCACAAACACTTTTAAAAACAGCAAAATATTGCCTAATTCGATGATATTTTGTTTATATCACATAAAGGAAAAGGGAATGATAATTGTCAAAATATTGCTGAATTCGATGATTTTTAGTACGAAACAAAATGCAAGAAAACTTGCTTAAAATGCAATATTATGCGAAAATCTGAGATTTGGAGACCAAAGCACATTTCGTGATACTACATGAAATAGTATCGAAATATTGGTGAAAAATGAATATATTTACGTAATATCAAACTACATGAAAAACGTGAAAAAAGTCATTATTATACCAAATTTGAGGATTTTAACTTCGAATCATAGAGCGACGTTTCGTATTTTTTATACCCTAGAAAAAACGTATAAAGATGTTGCTTCCAATACGAATGATAAAAATCAATGTGTTTTCATTAAAAATAACTAAATGTTCCTGATTTTCGGTTTATATTACCGATGGAAGATGTACACGTAAAACCGTTCTAATCCGGCTGAAACGTCGATATATGCAATAAAAACAGAACTTCTCCCCTTTTCAATATCTTACTCAGTATTTTAACGAGAAAACAAATAGATGATTGAAAATGAAGTATTTAAGGTTATTTTCTGATCAATTATGTGTTTGCATAATTTTTATCGTATATTTAATGAAATAATAAGAATAAACTGAAAATTCACAAAAAACGTGGAAAAACGGCCTAATTCGATGATATTTTGTTTAAATCATATAAAGGAAAAGGGGATGATAAAGGTCAAAATATTGCTAAATTCGATGATTTTTAGTACAAAATAAAATGCAAGAAAACTTGCTTAGAGGTGCAAAATTTGCGAAATTCTGAGATTTGAAGGCTAAATCACATATCGGGGGAAACATGAAGTAGTATCGAAATATTGGTAAAAACGAATATATATACGTAAATCACACTACATGAATAACGTGAAAGAAGTCACTATATTACCATATTTGAGGATTTTAACTTCAAATCATAGAGCGAGGTTTCGTATTATTTAGATCCAAGAAAAGACATATGACAATCTTGTTTCAAATACAAATAATAAAAATCATGTGTTTTCATTAGAATTAACTAAAATGTTCCTGATTTTCCGTTTATATTACCGATGGCATGATGTACACGTAAAACCGCTCTAATCCGGCTGAAACGTCGATATATGCAATAAAAGCAGAACTTCTCCCCTTCAAATATCTTACTAAGTATTTTATCCTTAATGAGAAGCAAATAGTTGATTGAAAATGAAGTGTTTAGGTTATGTCTAATCAATTATGTGTTTGCATCATTTTATCGTATATTTAATGAATTAATAGCAATAAAACTGAAAATTCACAAAAACGTGGAAAAACAGCAAAATATTGCTTTATTCGATGATATTTGTTTAATATCACATAAAGGAAAAGGGGAATGATAAACGTCAAAATATTGCTGAATTCGATGATGTTTAGTACGAAACAAAATGCAAGAAACCTGCTTAAAATGCAATATATACGAAAATCTAAGATTTGGAGGCCAAAGCACATATCGTGACACTACATGAAATAGCATTGAAATATTGGTAAAATGAATATATTTACGTAATATCAACTACATGAAGAACGTGAAAAAGTCATTATATACCAAATTTGAGGATTTTATCTTCGAATCATAGAGCGACGTTTTTCGTATTTTTAGACCCTAGAAAAGACGTATAAAGATGTTGCTTCCAATACAAATGATAAAATCAATGTGTTCTTCATTAAAATTAACTAAAATGTTCCTGATTTTTGGTTTATATTACCGATGGAAGATGTACATGTAAACCGTTCTAATCCGGCTGAAACGTCGATATATGCAAAAAAACAGAACTTCTCCTCTTTTCAATATCTTACTCAGTATTTTAACGAGAAACAAATAGATGATTGAAAATAAAGTATTTAAGGTTATTTTCTGATCAATTATGTGGTTTGCATAATTTTATCGAATATTTAATGAATTAATAACAATAAACTGAAAATTCACAAAACTGTGGAAAAAACGGCCTAATTCGATGATATTTTGTTTAAATCACATAAAGGAAAAGGGGGATGATAAAGGTCAAAATATTGCTAAATTCGATGATTTTTAGTACAAAATAAAATGCAAGAAAACTTGCTTAGAGATGCAAAATTTGCGAAATTCTGAGATTTGAAGGCTAAATCACATACCGTTGGAAAACATGAAGTAGTATCGAAAATTGGTAAAAAACGAATATAAATACGTAAAATCACACTACATGAATATGTGAAAAAATCACTATATTACCATATTTGAGGATTTTAACTTCAAATCATAGAGCGAGGTTTCGTATTATTTAGATCCAAGAAAACACATATGACAATGTTGTTTCAAATACAAAAGATAAAAATCAATGTGTTTCATTAGATTAACTAAATGTTACTGATTTTCCGTTTATATTACCGATGGAAGATGTACACGTAAAACCGCTCTAATCCGCTGAAACGTCGATATATGCAGAGGCTTAAGGAGTGATGCAGAGGCGGAAGCGAGTGATGCAGAGGCTCTAGAAAGTGATGCACAGGCACAAGAGAGTGATGCAGAGGCTCAAGAGAGTAATGCACAGGATCAGAGAGTGATGCAGAGGCTCGAGAGAGTGATGCAGAGGCCTCAGGAGAGGGATTCAGAGGCTTAAGAGAGTGAGGCAGAGGCTCAAGAGAGGGATGCAGAGGTTCAAGCAGAGGGATGCAGAGGCTCATGAGAGGGATGCAGGACGTCAAGAGAGAGACGCTGAGGCTCAAAAGAGGCATACAGAGGCTTAAGAGCGTGATGCAGAGGCTCAAGAGAGTGATGCAGAGGCTCAAAAGAGGCATGCAGAGGCTTAAAAGCGTGATGCAGAGGCTGAAGAGAGTGATGCAGAGGCTCAGAGAGTGATGCAGAGGCTGAAGAGAGTGATGCAGAGGCTCAAGAGAGGAATGCAGAGGCTCAAGAGAGGGATGAATAGGCTCAAGAGAGGGATGCAGAGGCTCAAGAGAGGGATGAAGAGGCTAAAGTGAGGGATGTAGAAGCACTTGAGAGTGATGCAGAGGCTCAAGAGAGGGATGCAGAGGCTAAAGAGAGTGATGCAGAGGCTCAGAGAGGGATGCAGAGGCTTAAGAGAGTTAGGCAAAGGCTAAGGAGAAGGATGCAGAGGCTCAAGAGAATGATGTAGAGGCATAAGAGAGGGATGCAGAGGCTCAAGAGAATGATGCAGAGGCTCAAGAGAGTGATGCAGAGGATCAAGAGAGGGAAGCAGAGGCTTATGTGAGTAAAGCAGAGGCTGAAGAGAGTGATGCAGAGGCTAAGGAGAATGATGCAGAGGCTCAAGAGAGGGATGCAGAGGCTCAAGAGAGTGATGCAGAGGCCTCAAGAGAGGGATGCAGAGGCTCAAGTGAGTGATTCAGAGGGCTCAAGAGAGGATGCAGAGCCTCAAAAGAGTGACTTAGAGGCTTACGAGAGTGATGCAGAGGCTTAAGAGAAGGATGCAGAGGCTCAAGAGAGTGATTCAAAAGGCTCAAGAGAGGGATGCAGAGGCTCAAGAAAGGGATGCAGAGGCTCAAGAGTTTGAGGCAGAGGCTCAAGAGAGTGATGCAGAGGCCCAAGAGAGTGATGCAGAGGCTCAGGAGAGGGATGCAGAGGCTAATGAGAGGGATGCAGGAGTTCAAGAGAGTGATACAGAGGCTCAAGAAAGGGATGCAGAGGCATAAGAAAGAGATGCAGAGGCTCAAAAAAGGGATGCAGAGGCTTAAGAGAGTGATGCAGAGGCTGAAGAGAGTGTTGCAGAGGCTTAAGAGAGGGATGCAGAGGCTCAAGAGAGGGATGCAGAGGCTTAAGAGAGTGATGCAGAGGCTGAAGAGAGTGTTCCAGAGGCTTAAGAGAGGGATGCAGAGGCCCAAGAGAGTGATGCAGAGGCTGAAGAGAGTGTTGAAGAGGCTTAAGAGAGTGATGCAGAGGCTCCAGAGAGGGATGCAGAGGCTTAAGAGAGTTATACAAAGGCTAAGGAGAGGGATGCAGAGGCTCAAGAGAATTATGTAGAGGCATAAGAGAGGGATGCAGAGGCTCAAGAGAATGATGCAGAGGCTCAAGAGAGTGATGCAGAGGATTAACAGAGGGAAGCAGAGGCTTATGTGAGTAATGCAGAGGCTGAAAAGAGTGATGCAGAGGCTAAGGAGAATGATCCAGAGGCTCAAGAGAGGGATGCAGAGGCTCAAGAGAGTGATGCAGAGGCTCAAGAGAGGGATGCAGAGGCTCAAGTGAGTAATTCAAAGGCTCAAGAGAGGGATGCAGAGGCTTAAGAGAGTGATGCAGAGGCTGAAGAGAGTGTTGCAGAGGCTTAAAAGAGGGATGCAGAGGCTCAAGAGAGTGATGCAAAGGATCAAGAGTGTGATGCAGAGGCTCAAGAGAGTGATGCAGAGGCTTGAGAGAGGGATGCAGGGGCTCAAGAGAGTGATGCAAAGGCTCACGAGAGTGATTCAGATGCTTAAGAGAGTGGTGCAGAGGCTTAAGAGAGTGATGCGGAGGCTTAAGAGAGGGATGCAGAGTCTTAAGAGAGTGATGCAAAGGCTCAAGAGAGTGATGCAGAGGCTCATGAGAGGGATGCAGGAGTTCAATAGAGGGATGCAGAAGCTCAAGAGAGTAATTCAGAGGCTTAAGAGAGTGATGCAGATGCTTAAGAGAGTGATGCTGAGGCTTAAGAGTGGGATGCAGAGGCTTAAGCGAGGGATGTAGAGGCTCAAGAGAGGGATGCAGGAGTTCAAGAGAGTGATGCAGAGGCTCAAGAAAGGGATGCAGAGGCTTAAGAAAGAGATGCAGAGGCTCAAAAAAGGGATGCAGAGGCTTAAGAGAGTGATGCAGAGGCTGAAGAGAGTGAGACAAAGGCTCAAGAGAGTGATGCAGAGGCTGAAGAGAGTGTTGCAGAGGCTTTAGAGAGGGATGCAGAGGCTCAAGAGAGGGATGCAGAGGCTTAAGAGAGTGATGCAGAGGCTGAAGAGAGTGTTGCAGAGGCTTAAAAGAGGGATGCAGAGGCTCAAGAGAGTGATGCAAAGGCACAAGAGAGTGATGCAGAGGCTTAAGAGAGTGATGCAGAGGCTTGAGAGAGGGATGCAGGGGCTCAAGAGAGTGATGCAAAGGCTCAAGAGAGTGATTCAGATGCTTAAGAGAGTGGTGCAGAGGCTTAAGAGAGTGATGCGGAGGCTTAAGAGACGGATGCAGAGGCTTAAGAGAGTGATGCAAAGGCTCAAGAGAGTGATGCAGAGGCTCATGAGAGGATGCAGGAGTTCAATAGAGGGATGCAGAAGCTCAAGAGAGTAATTCAGAGGCTTAAGAGAGTGATGCAAAGGCTAAGGAGAGGGATGCAGAGGGTCAAGAGAATGATGTAGAGGCATAAGAGAGGGATGCAGAGGCTCAAGAGAATGATGCAGAGGCTCAAGAGAGTGATGCAGAGGATCAAGAGAGGGAAGCAGAGGCTTATGGAGTAATGCAGAGGCTGAAGAGAGTGATGCAGAGGCTAAGGAGAATGATGCAGAGGCTCAAAGAGGGATGCAGAGGCTCAAGAGAGTGATGCAGAGGCTCAAGAGAGGGATGCAGAGGCTCAAGTAAGGGATGCAGAGGCTCAAGAGTGTGAGGCAGAGGCTCAAGAGAGTGATGCAGAGGCCCAAGAGAGTGATGCAGAGGCTCAGGAGAGGGATGCAGAGGCTCATGAGAGGGATGCAGGAGTTCAAGAGTGTGATGCAGAGGCTCAAGAAAGGAATGCAGAGGCTTAAGAAAGAGATGCAGAGGCTCAAAAAAGGGATGCAGAGGCTTAAGAGAGTGATGCAGAGGCTGAAGAGAGTGAGTCAAAGGCTCAAGAGAGTGATGCAGAGGCTGAAGAGATTGATGCAGAGGCTGAAGAGAGTGTTGCAGAGGCTTTAGAGAGGGATGCAGAGGCTCAAGAGAGGGATGCAATTCATTAAATATACGATAAAGATGTTGCAAACACATAATTGATTAGACATTAACCTTAAACACTTCATTTTCAATCAACTATTTGCTTCTCGTTAAAATACTGAGTAAGATATTGGAAAGGGGAGAAGTTCAGTTTTTATTGCATATATCGACGTTTCAGCCGGATTAGAGCGGTTTACGTGTACATCTTCCATCGGTAATATAAACGGAAAAACAGGAACATTTTAGTTAATTCTAATGAAAACACATTGATTTTTATCATTTATATTTGAAACAACATTGTCATATGTCTTTTCTTGGATCTAAATAATACGAAACCTCGCTCTATGATTTGAAGTTAAAATCCTCAAATATGGTAATATAGTGACTTTTTTCACGTTATTCATGTAGTGTGATTTTACGTATATATATTCGTTTTTACCAATATTTTGATACTACTTCATGTTTTCCCACGATATGTGATTTAGCCTTCAAATCTCAGAATTTCGCAAATTTTGCATCTCTAAGCAAGTTTTCTTGCATTTTATTTTGTACTAAAAATCATCGAATTTAGCAATATTTTGACCTTTATCATCTCCTTTTAATTTATGTAATTTGAACAAAATATCATCGAATTAGGCCGTTTTTCCACGTTTTTGTGAATTTTCAGTTTATTGTTATTAATTCATTAAATATACGATAAAAATTATGCAAACACATAACTGATCAGAAAATAACCTTAAACACTTCATTTTCATTCAAATATTTGTTTTTCGTTAAAATACTGAGTAAGATATTGGAAAGGGGAGAAGTTCTGTTTTTATTGCATATATCGACGTTTCAGCCGGATTAGAGCGGTTTTACGTGTACATCTTCCATCGGTAATATAAACTGAAAATCAGGAACATTTTAGTTAATTTTATTGAAAACACATTGATTTTTATCATTTGTATTGGAAGCAAACATCTTTATACGTCTTTTCTAGGGTCTAAAAAATACGCAACGTCGCTCTATGATTCGATGTTAAAATCCTCAAATTTGGTATAATAATGACTTTTTTCACGTTTTTCATGTAGTTTGATATTACGTAAATATATTCATTTTTACCAATATTTCGATACTATTTCATGTAGTATCACGATATGTGCTTTGGCCTCCAAATCTCAGATTTTCGTATAATATTGCATTTTAAGCAAGTTTTCTTGCATTTTGTTTCGTACTAAAAATCATCGAATTCAGCAATATTTTGACGTTTATCATCCCCTTTTCCTCTATGTGATATTAACAAAATATCATCGAATTAGGCAATATTTTCCTGTTTTTCCACGTTTTTGTGAATTTTCAGTTTATTGATATTAATTCATTAAATATACGATAAAAATGATGCAAACACATAATTGATTAGACATTAACCTCAAACACTTCATTTTCAATCAAATATTGTTTCTCGTTAAAATACTGAGTAAGATATTGGAAAAGGGAGAAGTTCTGTTGTGTCTCTGCATCCTTCTCTTGAACTCCTGCATCCCTCTCATGAGCCTCTGAATCCCTCACTTGAGCCCTTGTATCACTCTCCTAAGCCTCTGCTTCCCTCTCTTGAGCCTCTGCATCACTCTCAAGAGCCTCTGCATTCCTCTCTTGTGCCTCTGCTTCCCTCACTTGAGCCCCTGCATCACTCTTTTGATCCTCTGCATCACTCTTCTGAGCCTCTGCATCCCTCTCTGGAGCCTCTGCATCACTCCTTTGAGCCTCTGCATCACTCTCCTGACCCTCTGCATCACTCACTTTAGCCTCTGCATCACTCTCTTGGGCCTCTGCATCACTCTCTTGAGCCTCTGCATCACACTCTGGAGCCTCTGCATCACTCTCTTGAGCCTCTGCATCCCTCACTTGAGCCTCTGCATCTCTCTCTTCAGCCTCTGCATCACTCTCTTGAGTCTCTGCATCCCTCTCTGGAGCCTATGCATCACTCTCTTGAGCCTCTGCATCACTCTCCTGAGCCTCAGCATCACTCACTTTAGCCTCTGCATCCCTTTCGTGAGCCTCTGGATCTCTCTCTAGAACTCCTCCATCCCTCTCATGAGCCTTTGCATCCTTCTCTTGAGCCTTTGCATCTCTCGCTTAAGCCTCTGCGTCCCTCTCATGAGCCTCTGTATCACTCTCTGAGCCTCTGAATCACTCTCATGAGCCTCTGCTTCCCTCTCTTGATCCTCTGAATCACTCTCTTGAGCCTCTGCATCCCTCTCTTCAACCTCTGCATCACTCTCGTAAGCATCTGAATCACTCTTGAGCCTCTACATCCCTCTCTTGAGCCTCTGCATCCCTCTCTTAAGCCTCTGCATCACTCTCTTGAGCCTCTGCATCACTCTCTTGTGCCTCTGCATCACTCTCTTGAGCCTCTGCATCCCTCTCTTAAGCCTCTGCAACACTCTCTTCAACCTCTGCATCACTCGCGTAAGCCTCTGCATCACTCTCTTGAGCATCTGCATAACTCTCTTGAGCCTCTGCATCACTCACTTGAGCCTCTGCATCCCTCTCTTGAGAATCTGCATCACTTTCAAGTGCCTCTGCATCTTTCTCTTGTGCCTCTGCATCACTCACTTTAGCCTCTGCATCCTCTCTTGAGTCTCTGCATCACCCTTTTAAGCCTCTGCATCCCTCTCTTGAGCCTCTGCATCACTCTCAAGAGCCTCTGCATCCCTCTCTTGTTCCTCTGCATCCTTCAATTGAGCCTCTACATCCCTCTTTTGAGCCCCTGCTACCCTCTTTTAAGCCTCTGCATCACTCTATTAAGCCTCTGCATCACTCTCGTAAGCCTCTGAATCACTCTCTTGAGCCTCTTCATCCCACTTTTGAGCCTCTGAATCACTCTCTTGCGCCACTGCATCCCTCTCATAAGCCTCTGCATCACTCTCGTAAGCCTCTGAATCACTCTCCAGAGCCTCTACATCCCTCTCTTGAGCCTCTGCATCACTCACTTGAGCCTCTGCATCCCTCTCTTTAGCCTCTGCATCACTCTCAAGTGCCTCTGCATTCTTCTCTTGTGCCTCTGCATCACTCACTTTAGCCTCTGCATCCCTCTCTTGAGCCTCTGCATCACTCTCTTGAGCCTCTACATCACCGTTTTAAGCCTCTGCATCGCTCTTTTGAGCCTCTGCATCATTTTCGTTAGCCTATGCATCACTCTCTTAAGCCTCTGCATCACTCTCGTAAGCCTCTGAATCACTCTCTTGAGTCTCTGCATCCCTCTCTTGAACCTCTGCATCACTCTAAAGAGCCTCTGCATCCGTCTCTTATGCCTCTTCATCCCTCACTTGAGCCTCTGCATCCCTCACTTGAGCCTCTGCATCTCTCTCCTCAGCCTCTGCATCACTCTCTTGAGCCTCTGCATCCCTCTCATGAGCCTCTGAATCCCTCACTTGAGCCTTTGCATCACTCTCCTAAGCCTCTGCATCCCTCTCATGAGCCTCTGCGTCACTCTCAAGAGCCTCTGCATCCCTCTCTGGGCCTCTGCATCCTCTCTGGCCTCTGCCACTCTCTGAGCCTCTGCATCACTCTCTGAGCCTCTGTATCACTCACTTTAGCCTCTGCATCACTCTCTTGGGCCTCTGCATCACTCTCTTGAGCCTCTGCATCACACTCTTGAGCCTCTGCATCACTCTCTTGAGCCTCTGCATCCCTCACTTTAGCCTCTGCATCTCTCTCGTCAGCCTCTGCATCACTCTCTTGAGCCTCTGCATCCCTCGATTTAGCCTCTGCATCACTCTCTTAAGCCTCTTCAACACTCTCTTTAGCCTCTGCATCACTCTCTTGAGCCTCTGCATCCCTCTCTTAAGCCTCTGGAACACTCTCTTCAGCCTCTGCATCACTCTCTTAAGCCTCTGCATCCCTCTCTTGAGCCTCTGCATCCCTCTCTTAAGCCTCTGCAACACTCTCTTCAGCCTCTGCGTCACTCTCTTGAGCCTTTGCGTCTCCCTTTTGAGCCTCTGCATCCCTCTCTTAAGCCTCTTCAACACTCTCTTCAGCCTCTGCATCACTCTCTTGATCCTCTGCACCACTCTCTTGAGCCTCTGCATCACTCTCTTGAGAATTTGCATCACTCTCTTGAGCCTCTGCATCCCTCTCTTAAGCCTCTGCAACACTCCCTTCAGCCTCTGCATCACTCTCTAAAGCCTCTGCATCCCCATTTTTGAGCCTCTGCATCTCTTTCTTAAGCCTCTGCATCACTCTCTTGAACTCCTGCATCCCTCTCATGAGCCTTTGCATCCCTCTCTTGAGCCTTTGCGTCTCTCTCTTGAGCCTCTGCATCACTCTCTTGAGCCTTTGCGTCACTCTGTTGAGCCTCTGCATCCCTCTCTAAAGCCTCTTCAACACTCTCTTCAGCCTCTGCATCCCTCTCTTGTGCCTCTGCATCCCTCACTTGAGCCTCTGCATCCCTCTCTTGAGCCCCTGCATACCTCTCTTGAGCCTCTACATCCCTCGCTTAAGCCTCTGCATCCCTCTCTTAAGCCTCAGCATCACTCTCTTAAGCATCTGCATCACTCTCTTAAGCCTCTGAATTTCTCTCTTGAGCTTCTGCATCCCTCTATTGAACTCCTGCATCCCTCTCATGAGCATCACTCTCTTGAGCCTTTGCATCACTCTCTTAAGCCTCTGCATCCCTCTCTTGAGCCTCTCCATCACTCTCAAGAGCCTCTGCATCTCTCTCATGAGCCTCTGCATCCCTCTCTTGGGACTCTACATCCCTCACTTGAGCATCTGCATCCCTCTCTTGAGCCCCTGCATCCCTCTCTCAAGCCTCTGCATCACTCTCTTGAGCCTCTGCATCACTCTCTTGAGCCTTTGCATCACTCTCTTGATCCTCTGCATCCGTCTTTTAAGCCTCTGCAACACTCACTTCAGCCTCTGCATCACTCTCTTAAGCCTCTGCATCCCTCTCTTGAGCCTCTGCATCCCTCTCTAAAGCCTCTGCAAAACTCTCTTCAGCCTCTGCATCACTCTCTTTAGCCTTTGCCTCACTCTCTTCAGCCTCTGCATCACTCTCTTAAGCCTCTGCATCCCTTTTTTGAGCCTCTGCATCTCTTTCTTAAGCCTCTGCATCCCTTTCTTGAGCCTCTGCATCACTCTCTTGAACTCCTGCATCCCTCTCATGAGCCTCTTGATCCCTCTCCTGAGCCTCTGCATCACTCTTTTGGGCCTCTGCATCACTCTCTTGAGCCTCTGCCTCACACTCTTGAGCCTCTGCATCCCTTTCTTGAGCCTCTGCATCCCTCTCTTGAGCCTCTGAATCACTCTCTTGAGCCTCTGCATCCCTCTCTTAAGCCTCTG
This sequence comes from Procambarus clarkii, assembly GCF_040958095.1. Taxonomy (NCBI): domain Eukaryota; kingdom Metazoa; phylum Arthropoda; class Malacostraca; order Decapoda; family Cambaridae; genus Procambarus; species Procambarus clarkii. Next base: position 2,312,162 of record NC_091180.1, on the reverse strand, counting down.
CATCACTCTCGTAAGCCTATGAATCACTCTTTTGAGCCTCTGCATCCCTCTCTAGAGCCTCTGAATCACTCACTTGAACCTCTGCATCCCTCTCTTGAGCCTCTGCATCACTCTCTTGAGCCTCTGCATCATTCTCTTGAGCCTCTGCATCCCTCTCTTATGCCTCTACATCATTCTCTTGAGCCTCTGCATCCGTCTCTTGAGCCTTTGCATAACTATCTTAAGCCTCTGCATCCCTCTCTTGAGCCTCTGCATCACTCTTTTAAGCCTCTGCATCCCTCTCTTGAGCCTCTGCATCACTCTCCTGAGCCTCTGTATCACTCACTTTAGCCTCTGCATCACTCTCTTGGGCCTCTGCATCCCTCTCTTGAGCCCCTGCATCCCTCTCTCAAGCCTATTCATCCCTCTCTTGAGCCTCTGCATTCCTCTCTTGAGCCTCTGCATCACTCTCTTCAGCCTCTGCATCACTCTCTTGAGCCTCTGCATCACTCTCTTGAGCCTCTGCATCACGCTCTTAAGCCTCTGCATGCCTTTTTTGAGCCTCTGCATCACTCTCTTGAGCCTCTGCATCACGCTCTTAAGCCTCTGTATGCCTCTTTTGAGCCTCAGCGTCTCTCTCTTGACGTCCTGCATCCCTCTCATGAGCCTCTGCATCCCTCTCTTGAGCCTCTGCATCCCTCTCTTGAGCCTCTGCCTCACTCTCTTAAGCCTCTGAATCCCTCTCCTGAGGCCTCTGCATCACTCTCTCGAGCCTCTGCATCACTCTCTTGATCCTGTGCATTACTCTCTTGAGCCTCTGCATCACTCTCTTGAGCCTGTGCATGACTTTCTAGAGCCTCTGCATCACTCGCTTCAGCCTCTGCATCACTCTCTTAAGCCTCTGCTTCCCTCTCTTGATCCTCTGCATCACTCACTTGATCATCTGCATACTCTCTGATCTCTGAGCCCTACATCACTCTCTTGAGCCTCTGCATCACTCTCTTCAGCCTCTGTGTCACTCTCTTAAGCCGCTGCATCCCTCTCTTGAGCCTCTGCATCATTCTCCTGAGCCTCTGCATCCCTCTCCTAAGCCTCTACATCATATTCTTGAGCCTCTGCTTCACTCTCTTGAGCCTCTGCATCACTCTCTTAAGCCTCTGCATCTCTCTTTTCAGCTCTGCATCACTCTCTGGAGCCTCTGCATCCCTCTCTGGAGCCTCAGCAGCCCTCTCTTGAGCCTTTGCAGCACTCTCTTGAGCCTCTTCATCATTCTCTTGAGCCTCGGCATCCCTCTCTTAAGCTTCTGCATCACTCTCTTGAGCCTTTGCAGCACTCTCTTAAGCCTCTGCATCACTCTCTTGAGCCTTTGCATCCCTCTCTTTGTCCTCTGCATCCCTCACTTCAGCCTCTGCTTAACTCTCTTGATCCTCTGCATCACTCTCCTGAGCCTCTGCATCACTCTCATGAGCCTCAGCATCACACTCTGGAGCCTCTGCATCACTCTCTTGAGCCTCTGCATCCCTCTCTTGAGCCTCTGCATCCCTCTCTAAAGCCTCTGCAACACTCTCTTCAGCCTCTGCATCACTCTCTTTAGCCTTTGCCTCACTCTCTTCAGCCTCTGCATCACTCTCTTAAGCCTCTGCATCCCTTTTTTGAGCCTCTGCATCTCTTTCTTAAGCCTCTGCATCCCTTTCTTGAGCCTCTGCATCACTCTCTTGAACTCCTGCATCCCTCTCATGAGCCTCTTCATCCCTCTCCTGAGCCTCTGCATCACTCTTTTGGGCCTCTGCATCACTCTCTTGAGCCTCTGCCTCACACTCTTGAGCCTCTGCATCCCTTTCTTGAGCCTCTGCATCCCTCTCTTGAGCCTCTGAATCACTCTCCTGAGCCTCTGCATCCTTCTCTTAAGCCTCTGCATCACTCTCGTAAGCCTCAGAATCACTCTTTTGAGCCTCTGCATCCCTCTCTAGAGCCTCTGAATCACTCACTTGAACCTCTGCATCCCTCTCTTGAGCCTCTGCATCACTCTCTTGAGCCTCTGCATCATTCTCTTGAGCCCTGCATCCCTCTCTTATGCCTCTACATCATTCTCTTGAGCCTCTGCATCCGTCTCTTGAGCCTTTGCATAAATCTCTTAAGCCTCTGCATCCCTCTCTTGAGCCTCTGCATCACTCTTTTAAGCCTCTGCATCCCTCTCTTGAGCCTCTGCATCACTCTCCTGAGCCTCTGTATCACTCACTTTAGCCTCTGCATCACTCTCTTGGGCCTCTGCATCCCTCTCTTGAGCCCCTGCATCCCTCTCTCAAGCCTATTCATCCCTCTCTTGAGCCTCTGCATTCCTCTCTTGAGCCTCTGCTTCACTCTCTTCAGCCTCTGCATCACTCTCTTGAGCCTCTGCATCACTCTCTTGAGCCTCTGCATCACGCTCTTAAGCCTCTGCATGCCTTTTTTGAGCCTCTGCATCACTCTCTTGAGCCTCTGCATCACGCTCTTAAGCCTCTGTATGCCTCTTTTGAGCCTCAGCGTCTCTCTCTTGACGTCCTGCATCCCTCTCATGAGCCTCTGCATCCCTCTCTTGAGCCTCTGCATCCCTCTCTTGAGCCTCTGCCTCACTCTCTTAAGCCTCTGAATCCCTCTCCTGAGGCCTCTGCATCACTCTCTCGAGCCTCTGCATCACTCTCTTGATCCTGTGCATTACTCTCTTGAGCCTCTGCATCACTCTCTTGAGCCTGTGCATCACTTTCTAGAGCCTCTGCATCACTCGCTTCAGCCTCTGCATCACTCTCTTAAGCCTCTGCTTCCCTCTCTTGATCCTCTGCATCACTCTCTTGATCCTCTGCATCACTCACTTGATCATCTGCATCACTCTCTTGAGCCTCTACATCACTCTCTTGAGCCTCTGCATCACTCTCTTCAGCCTCTGTATCACTCTCTTAAGCCGCTGCATCCCTCTCTTGAGCCTCTGCATCATTCTCCTGAGCCTCTGCATCCCTCTCCTAAGCCTCTACATCATATTCTTGAGCCTCTGCTTCACTCTCTTGAGCCTCTGCATCACTCTCTTAAGCCTCTGCATCTCTCTTTTCAGCCTCTGCATCACTCTCTGGAGCCTCTGCATCCCTCTCTGGAGCCTCAGCAGCCCTCTCTTGAGCCTTTGCAGCACTCTCTTGAGCCTCTTCATCATTCTCTTGAGCCTCGGCATCCCTCTCTTAAGCTTCTGCATCACTCTCTTGAGCCTTTGCAGCAGTCTCTTAAGCCTCTGCATCACTCTCTTGAGCCTTTGCATCCCTCTCTTTGTCCTCTGCATCCCTCACTTCAGCCTCTGCTTAACTCTCTTGATCCTCTGCATCACTCTCCTGAGCCTCTGCATCACTCACTTTAGCCTCTGCATCACTCTCTTGGGCCTCTGCATCACTCTCTTGAGCCTCAGCATCACACTCTGGAGCCTCTGCATCACTCTCTTGAGCCTCTGCATCCCTCACTTGAGCCTCTGCATCTCTCTCTTCAGCCTCTGCATCACTCTCTTGAGTCTCTGCATGCCTCTCTGGAGCCCATGCATCACTCTCTTGAGCCTCTGCATCACTCTCCTGAGCCTCAGCATCACTCACTTTAGCCTCTGCATCCCTATCGTGAGCCTCTGGATCTCTCTCTAGAACTCCTCCATCCCTCTCATGAGCCTTTGCATCCTTCTCTTGAGCCTTTGCATCACTCGCTTAAGCCTCTGCATCCCTCTCTTGAGCCTCTGCATCCCTCTCTTAAGCCTCTGCATCACTCTCTTGAGCCTCTGCATCACTCTCTTGAGCCTCTGCATCACTCTCTTGAGCCTCTGCATCCCTCTCTTAAGCCTCTGCAACACTCTCTTCAACCTCTGCATCACTCGCGTAAGCCTCTGCATCACTCACTTGAGCCTCTGCATCCCTCTCTTGAGAATCTGCATCACTTTCAAGTGCCTCTGCATCTTTCTCTTGTGCCTCTGCATCACTCACTTTAGCCTCTGCATCCCTATCGTGAGCCTCAGGATCTCTCTCTAGAACTCCTCCATCCCTCTCATGAGCCTTTGCATCCTTCTCTTGAGCCTTTGCATCACTCGCTTAAGCCTCTGCATCCCTCTCTTGAGCCTTTGCATCCTTCTCTTGAGCCTTTGCATCACTCGCTTAAGCCTCTGCATCCCTCTCTTGAGCCTCTGCATCCCTCTCTTAAGCCTCTGCATCACTCTCTTGAGCCTCTGCATCACTCTCTTGAGCCTCTGCATAACTCTCTTGAGCCTCTGCATCACTCACTTGAGCCTCTGCATCCCTCTCTTGAGAATCTGCATCACTTTCAAGTGCCTCTGCATCTTTCTCTTGTGCCTCTGCATCACTCACTTCACACTGCCTCTGCATCCCTCTCTTGAGTCTCTGCATCACCCTTTTAAGCCTCTGCATCCCTCTCTTGAGCCTCTGCATCATTCCCAAGAGCCTCTGCATCCCTCTCTTGTGCCTCTGCATCCTTCACTTGAGCCACTGCATCCCTCTTTTGAGCCCCTGCATCCCTCTCTTGAGCCTCTGCATTCCTCTCTTGAGCCTCTGCAACCCTCTTTGAAGCCTCTGCATCACTCTATTAAGCCTCTGCATCACTCTCGTAAGCCTCTGAATCACTCTCTTGAGCCTCTTCATCCCACTCTTGAGCCTCTGAATCTTGAGCCTCTTGCGCCACTGCATCCCTCTCATAAGTCTCTGCATCACTTTCGTAAGCCTCTGAATCACTCTCCAGAGCCTCTACATCCCTCTCTTGAGCCTCTGCATCACTCACTTGAGCCTCTGCATCCCTCTCTTGAGCCTCTGCATCACTCTCAAGTGACTCTGCATTCTTCTCTTGTGCCTCTGCATCATTCACTTTAGCCTCTGCATCACTCACCTTAGCCTCTCCATCCCTCTCTTGAGCCTCTGCATCACTCTTTTAAGCCTCTGCATCCCTCTCTTGAGCCTCTGCATCACTCTCAAGTGCTTCTACATCCCTCACTTTAGCCTCTTCATCCCTCTCTTGAGCATCTGCATCCCTCTCTTGAGCCTATTCATCCCTCTCTTGAGCCTCTGCATTCCTCTCCTGAGCCTCTGCATCACTCTCTTCAGCCTCTGCATCACTCTCTTGAGCCTCTGCATCACTCTCTTGAGCCTCTGCATCACGCTCTTAAGCCTCTGCATGCCTCTTTTGAGCCTCTGCATCACTCTCTTGAGCCTCTGCATCACGCTCTTAAGCCTCTGTTTGCCTCTTTTGAGCCTCAGCGTCTCTCTCTTGACCACCTGCATCCCTCTCATGAGCCTCTGAATCCCTCTCTTGAGTCTCTGCCTCACTCTCTTAAGAGTCTGAATCCCTCTCCTGAGGCCTCTGCATCACTCTCTCGAGCCTCTGCATCACTCTCTTGATCCTGTGCATTACTCTCTTGAGCCTCTGCATCACTCTCTTGAGCCTGTGCATCACTTTCTAGAGCCTCTGCATCACTCGCTTCAGCCTCTGCATCACTCTCTTAAGCCTCTGCTTCCCTCTCTTGATCCTCTGCATCACTCTCTTGAGCCTCTACATCACTCTCTTGAGCCTCTGCATCACTCTCTTCAGCCTCTGTATCACTCTCTTAAGCCGCTGCATCCCTTTCCTGATCCTCTGCATCACTCTCTTGAGCCTCTGCATCATTCTCCTGAGCCTCTGCATCCCTCTCCGAAGCCTCTACATCATTCTCTTGAGCCTCTGCATCACTCTCTTGAGCCTCTGCATCACGCTCTTAAGCCTCTGCATGCCTCTTTTGAGCCTCTGCATCACTCTCTTGAGCCTCTGCATCACGCTCTTAAGCCTCTGTTTGCCTCTTTTGAGCCTCAGCGTCTCTCTCTTGACGTCCTGCATCCCTCTCATGAGCCTCTGCATCCCTCTCTTGAGCCTCTGCCTCACTCTCTTAAGCCTCTGCATCACTCTCTTCAGTCTCTGCATCACTCTCTTGATCCTCTGCACCACTCTCTTGAGCCTCTGCATCACTCTCTTGAGAATTTGCATCACTCTCTTGAGCATCTGCATCCCTCTCTTAAGCCTCTGCAACACTCTCTTCAGCCTCTGCATCACTCTCATAAGCCTCTGCATCCCTCTCTTGAGCATCTGCAACACTCTCTTGAGCATCTGCATCACTCTCTTGAGCATCTGCATCACTCTCTCGAGCCTTTGCATCACTCTGTTGAGCCTCTGCATCTCTTTCTTAAGCCTCTGCATCACTCTCTTGAACTCCTGCATCCCTCTCATGAGCCTTTGCATCCCTCTCTTGAGCCTTTGCGTCTCTCTCTTGAGCCTCTGCATCCCTCTCTTAAGCCTATTCAACACTCTCTTCAGCCTCTGCATCCCTCTCTTGTGCCTCTGCATCCCTCACTTGAGCCTCTGCATCCCTCTCTTGAGCCCCTGCATACCTCTCTTGAGCCTCTACATCCCTCGCTTAAGCCTCTGCATCCCTCTCTTAAGCCTCAGCATCACTCTCTTAAGCATCTGCATCACTCTCTTAAGCCTCTGAATTACTCTCTTCAGCTTCTGCATCCCTCTATTGAACTCCTGCATCCCTCTCATGAGCCTCTGCATCACTCTCTTGAGCCTTTGCATCACTCTCTTAAGCCTCTGCATCCCTCTCTTGAGCCTCTCCATCACTCTCAAGAGCCTCTGCATCTCTCTCATGAGCCTCTGCATCCCTCTCTTGGGACTCTACATCCCTCACTTGAGCATCTGCATCCCTCTCTTAAGCCTCTGCATCACTCTCTTAAGCCTCTGCACCACTCTCTTAAGCATCTGAATCACTCTCCTGAGCCTTTGCATCACTCTCTTGAGCCCCTGCATCCCTCTCTCAAGCCTCTGCATCACTCTCTTGAGCCTCTGCATCACTCTCTTGAGCCTTTGCATCACTCTCTTGATCCTCTGCATCCCTCTTTTAAGTCTCTGCAACACTCATTTCAGCCTCTGCATCACTCTCTTAAGCCTCTGCATCCCTCTCTTGAGCCTCTGCATCCCTCTCTAAAGCCTCTGCAACACTCTCTTCAGCCTCTGCATCACTCTCTTGAGCCTTTGCCTCACTCTCTTAAGCCTCTGCATCCCTTTTTTGAGCCTCTGCATCACTCTCAAGTGCTTCTACATCCCTCACTTTAGCCTCTGCATCACTCTCTTGAACTCCTGCATCCCTCTCATGAGCCTCTGCATCCCTCTCCTGAGCCTCTGCATCACTCTCTTGGGCCTCTGCATCACTCTCTTGAGCCTCTGCCTCACACTCTTGAGCCTCTGCATCCCTTTCTTGAGCCTCTGCATCCCTCTCTTGAGCCTCTGAATCACTCTCTTGAGCCTCTGCATCCCTCTCTTAAGCCTCTGCATCACTCTCGTAAGCCTCTGAATCACGGTTTTGAGCCTCTGCATCCCTCTCTAGAGCCTCTGAATCACTCACTTGAACCTCTGCATCCCTCTCTTGAGCCTCTGCATCACTCTCTTGAGCCTCTGCATCCCTCTCTTGAGCCTCTGCATCATTCTCCTTAGCCTCTGCATCACTCTCTTCAGCCTCTGCATTACTCACATAAGCCTCTGCTTCCCTCTCTTCAAATATGGTAATATAGTGACTTTTTTCACGTTATTCATGTAGTGTGGTTTTACGTATATATATTCGTTTTTACCAATATTTTGATACTACTTCATGTTTTCCCACGATATGTGATTTAGCCTTCAAATCTCAGAATTTCGCAAATTTGCAACTCTAAGCAAGTTTTCTTGCATTTTGTTTTGTACTTAAAATCATCGAATTTAGCAATATTTTGACCTTCATCATCCCCTTTTCCTTTATGTAATTTAAACAAAATATCATCGAATTAGGCCGTTTTTCCACGTTTTTGTGAATTTTCAGTTTATTGTTATTAATTCATTAAATATACGATAAAAATTATGCAAACACATAATTGATCAGAAAATAACGTTAAATACTTCATTTTCAATCATCTATTTGTTTCTCGTTAAAATACTGAGTAAGATATTGAAAACGGGAGAAGTTCTGTTTTATTGCATATATCGACGTTTCAGCCGGATTAGAACGGTTTTACGTGTACATCTTCCATCGGTAATATAAACCGAAAATCAGGAACATTTTAGTTAATTTTAATGAAAACACATTGATTTTTATCATTTGTATTGGAAGCAACATCTTCATACGTCTTTTCTAGGGTCTAAAAAATACGAAACGTCGCTCTATGATTCGAAGTTAAATCTTCAAATTTGGTATAATAATGACTTTTTTCACGTTTTCATGTAGTTTGATATTACGTAAATATATTCATTTTTACCAATATTTCGATACTATTTCATGTAGTATCACGATATGTGATTTGGCCTTCAAATCTCAGATTTTCGCAAAATATTGCATTTTAAGCAAGTTTTCTTGCATTTTGTTTCGTACTAAAAATTATCGAATTCAGCAATATTTTGACGTTTATTATCCTTTTTTCCTTTATGTGATATAAAGAAAATATCATCGAATTAGGCAATATTTTGCTGTTTTTCCACGTTTTTGTGAATTTTCAGTTTATTGCTATTAATTCATTAAATATACGATAAAAATGATGCAAACACATAATTGATTAGACATTAACCTTAAACACTTCATTTTCAATCTAATATTTGTTTTTCGTTAAATTACTGAGTAAGATACTGGAAAGGGGAGAATTTCTGTTTTTATTGCATATATCGACGTTTCAGCCGGATTAGAGCGGTTTTACGTGTCCATCTTCCATCGGTAATATAAATGGAAAATCAGGAACATTTTAGTTAATTCTAATGAAAACACATTGATTTTAATCATTTGTATTTGAAACAACATTGTCATATGTCTTTTCTTGGTTCTAAATAATACGAAACCTCGCTCTATGATTTGAAGTTAAAATCCTCATATATGGTAATATATTGACTTTTTCACGTTATTCATGTAGTGTGATTTTACGTATATATATTCGTTTTACCAATATTTCGATACTACTTCATGTTTTCTCACGATATGTGATTTAGCCTTCAAATCTCAGAATTTCGCAAATTTTGAATCTCTAAGCAAGTTTTCTTGCATTTTATTTTGTACTAAAAATCATCGAATTTAGCAATATTTTGACCTCTATCATCCCCTTTTCCTTTATGAAATTTAAACAAAATATCAACGAATTAGGCTGTTTTACCACGTTTTTGTGAATTTTCAGTTTATTGTTATTAATTCATTAAATATACGATAAAAATTATGCAAACACATAATTGATCAGAAAATAACCTTAAATACTTAATTTTCAATCATCTATTTGTTTCTCGTTAAAATACTGAGTAAGATATTGAAAAGAGGAGAAGTTCTGTTTTTATTGCATATATCGACGTTTCAGCCGGATTAGAACGGTTTTACGTGTACATCTTCCATCGGTAATATAAACCGAAAATCAGGAACATTTTAGTTAATTTTAATGAAAACACATTGATTTTTATCATTTGTATTGGAAGCAACATCTTTATACGTTTTTTCTAGGGTCTAAAAAATACGAAACGTCGCTCTATGATTCGAAGTTAAAATCCTCAAATTTGATATAATAATGACTTTTTTCACGTGTTTCATGTAGTTTGATATTACGTAAATATATTCATTTTTACCAATATTTCGATACTATTTCATGTAGTATCACGATATGTGCTTTGGCCTCCAAATCTCAGATTTTCGTATAATATTGCATTTAAGCAAGTTTTCTTGCATTTGTTTCGTACTAAAAATCATCATATTCAGCAATATTTTGACGTTTATCATCCCCTTTTCCTTTATGTGATATTAACAAAATATCATCGAATTAGGCAATATTTTGCTGTTTTTCCACGTTTTTGTGAATTTTCAGTTTATTGCTATTAATTCATTAAATATACGATAAAAATGATGCAAACACATAATTGATTAGACATTAACCTTAAACACTTCATTTTCAATCAAATATTTGCTTCTCGTTAAAATACTGAGTAAGATATTGGAATGGGGAGAAGTTCTGTTTTTATTGCATATATCGACGTTTCAGCCGGATTAGAGCGGTTTTACGTGTACATCTTCCATCGGTAATATAAACGAAAAATCAGGAACATTTTAGTTAACTCTAATGAAAACACATTGATTTTTATCATTTGTATTTGAAACAACATTGTCATATGTCTTTCCTTAGATCTAAATAATACGAAACCTCGCTCTATGATTTGAAGTTAAAATCCTCCAATATGGTAAGTATAGTGACTTTTTTCACGTTATTCATGCAGTGTGATTTTACGTATATATTCGTTTTTACCAATATTTCGATACTACTTCATGTTTTCCCACGATATGTGATTTAGCCTTCAAATCTCAGAATTTCGCAAATTTTGCATCTCTAAGCAAGTTTTTTGCATTTTGTTTTGTACTAAAAATCATTGAATTTAGCAATATTTTGACCTTTATCATCCCCGTTTTCCTTTATGTGATTTAAACAAAATATCATCGAATTAGGCCATTTTTCCACGTTTTTTGTGAATTGTCAGTTTATTGTTATTAATTCATTAAATATACGATAAAAATTATGCAAACACATAATTGATCAGAAAATAACGTTAAATACTTCATTTTCAATCATCTATTTGTTTCTCGTTAAAATACTGAGTAAGATATTAAAAAGAGGGAGTAAGTTCTGTTTTTATTGCATATATCGACGTTTCAGCCGGATTAGAACGGTTTTACGTGTACATCTTCCATCGGTAATATAAACCGAAAATCAGGAACATTTTAGCTAATTTTAATGAAAACACATTGATTTTTATCATTTGTATTGGAAGCAACATCTTTATACGTTTTTCTAGGGTCTAAAAAATACGAAACGTCGCTCTATGATTCGAAGTTAAAATCCTCAAATTTGGTATAATAATGACTTTTTTCACGTTTTTCATGTAGTTTGATATTACGTAAATATATTCATTTTTACCAATATTTCGATACTATTTCATGTAGTATCACGATATGTGCTTTGGCCTCCAAATCTCAGATTTTCGTATAATATTGCATTTTAAGCAAGTTTTCTTGCATTTTGTTTCGTACTAAAAATCATCGAATTCAGCAATATTTTGACGTTTATCATTCCCTTTTCCTTTATGTGATATTAACGAAAATATCATCGAATTAGGCAATATTTTGCTGTTTTTCCACGTTTTTGTGAATTTTCAGTTTATTGCTATTAATTCATTAAATATACGATAAAAATGATGCAAACACATAATTGATTAGACATTAACCTTAAACACTTCATTTTCAATCAACTATTTGCTTCTCGTTAAAATACTGAGTAAGATATTGGAAGGGGAGAAGTTCTGTTTTTATTGCATATATCGACGTTTCAGCCGGATTAGAGCGGTTTTACGTGTACATCTTTCATCGGTAATATAAACGGAAAATCAGGAACATTTTAGTTAATTCTAATGAAAACACATTGATTTTTATCATTTGCATTTGAAACAACATTGTCATATGTCTTTTCTTGGATCTAAATAATACGAAACCTCGCTCTATGATTTGAAGTTAAAATCCTCAAATATGGTAATATAGTGACTTTTTTCACGTTATTCATGTAGTGTGATTTTACGTATATATATTCGATTTTACCAATATTTCGATACTACTTCATGTTTTCCCACGATATGTGATTTAGGGGGCATATCATTCTAAATCGTTATAAATTGAAAGTTGTTCAATTTGCTTATAATTTTTTTGTGAAATGGTTATAGAAAGGGCTGCAAGTGGTCCAAGTTTCACCATCACACCTAAACAGAAAAGGAGAAAAAAAATACACAACGTATTATGCAACGAATGTTCAACATTCTCAAATAATCTCAGGAACACATGTGTCAACTAAAATGTCTACTATGTGCTGTAGAAGCACAAACTCTTGTAATAATTGTAATATGTATGTGTAATATATTTATATTTAAATTTTTTTTTCTTGTTTTTTTTTTCCTTTTTTTTTGGCCAATATTTTTTCTCGTTTGTTATCAAGGGATTGCATGAAACCTTGCACACCTTGCTCAACGGATGCCTATCTGCAAGGGTGCCAATTATGAACAAAATCTGTTGAAGTGAAGCTCAGCTAACAGTGGCCGAACTTGGGTCTTTATTTTACTCTGGAAAGTAATTTACACCTTTGAATTACTTCAGAGCTTTCATTTATTAATCAATTTACATGCACATTACAGATTATATGTAGCGTTTGTGCTTCTACAGAATCTAGTAGACATTTTAGTCCTAAGTCTATTTGTTGATTTTATAAAAAATTATAAATATCATATATATCATATTTTTTTAGAAGGGTAACTTTGAAAAATTATATTATTGCACTAAACACTTTTTGATAAAACTGATCACTAGAATCCTTTATTATGTGCTTATTTTAATATATGAGTGTTATAGATATGATTTTAGGTGACACATGTGTTCCCTGAAACTATTTGAAAATTTGTTGCATAATTCGTTGTTTATTTTTTTCCCCTTTTCTGTTTAGATTGTGGTAATGAGACTTGGACCAGCTGCAGCCCTTTCTATAGCCATGTTATAAAAAAAATTATAAGCAAATTGAACTACTTTTAATTTTACATTGATATGCCACCTTAGCCTTCAAATCTCAAAATTTCGCAAATTTTGCATCTCTAAGCAAGTTTTCTTGCATTTTGTTTTGTACTAAAATCATCGAATTTAGCAATATTTTGACCTTTATCATCTCCTTTTACTTTATGTAATTTAAACAAAATATCATCGAATTAGGCCGTTTTTCCACGTTTTTGTGAATTTTCAGTTTATTGTTATTAATTCATTATATATACGATAAAAATCATGCAAACACATAATTGATCAGAAAATAACCTTAAACACTTCATTTTCAATCAAATATTTGTTTTTCGTTAAAATACTGAGTAAGATATTGGAGAGGGGAGAAGTTCTGTTTTTATTGCATATATCGACGTTTCAGCCGGATTAGAGCGGTTTTACGTGTACATCTTCCATCGGTAATATGAACGGAAAATCAGGAACATTTTAGTTAACTCTAATGAAAAATACATTGATTTTTATCATTTGTATATGAAACAACATTGTCATATGTCTTTTCTTTGATCTAAATAATACGAATCCTCGCTCTATGATTTGAAGTTAAAATCCTCAAATATGGTAATATAGTGACTTTTTTACGTTTTTCATGTAGTTTGATATTACGTAAATATATTCAATTTTTACCAATATTCGATACTATTTCATGTAGTATCACGATATGTGCTTGGCCTCCAAATCTCAGATTTTCGTATAATATTGCATTTTAAGCAAGTTTTCTTGCATTTTGTTTCGTACAAAAATCATCGAATTCAGCAATATTTAGACGTTTATCATCCCTCTTTCCTTATGGATATTAACAAAATATCATCGAATTAGGCAATATTTTGCTGTTTTCCACGTTTTTTGGTGAATTTTCAGTTTATTGCTATTAATTCATTAAATATACGATAAAAATGATGCAAACACATAATTGATTAGACATTAACTTTAAACACTTCATATCAATCAACTAGTTGCTTCTCGTTAAAATACTGAGTAAGATATTGAAAGGGGAAAAGTTCTGTTTTTTTTGCATATATCGACGTTTCAGCAGATAGAGCGGTTTTATGTGTACATCTTCCATGGGTAATATAAACGGAAAATCAGGAACATTTTAGTTAATTCTAATTAAAACACATTGATTTTTATCATTGTATTTGAAACAACATTGTCATATGTCTTTTCTTGGATCTAATAATACGAAACTCTCGCTCTATGATTTGAGTTAAAATCCTCAATTATGGTAATATGTGGCTTTTTTCACGTTATTCATGTATGTGATTTTACGTATATATATATTCGTTTTTACCAATATTTGATACTGTACTTAATCATGTTTTCCCACGATATGTGGATTTAGCCTTCAAATCTCAGAATTTCGCAAATTTTGCAACTCTAAGCAAGTTTTCTTGCATTTTGTTTTGTACTAAAAATCATCGAATTTAGCAATATTTTGACCTTATCATCCCTTTTTCCTTTATATGATTTAAACAAAATATCATCGAATTAGGCATTTTCCACGTTTTTGTGAATTTTCAGTTTATTGTTATTAATTCATTAAATATACGATAAAAATTATGCAAACACATAATTGATCAGAAAAATACCTAAATACTTCATTTTCAAGTCAACTATTTGCTTCTCGGTAAAATACTGAGTAAGATATTGGAAAGGGGAGAAGTTCTGTTTTTATTGCATATATCGACGTTTCAGCCGGATTAGAGCGGTTTTACGTGTAAATCTTCCATCGGTAATATAAACGGAAAATCAGGAACATTTTAGTTAATTCTAATGAAAACACATTGATTTTTATCATTTGTATTTGAAACAACATTGTTATATGTCTTTTCTTGGATCTAAATAATACGAAACCTCGCTCTATGATTTGAAGTTAAAATCCTCAAATATGGTAATATAGTGACGTTTTTCACGTTATTCATGTAGTGTGATTTTACGTATATATATTCGATTTTACCAATATTTCGATACTACTTCATGTTTTCCCACGATATGTGATTTAGGGGGCATATCATTCTAAATCGTTATAAATTGAAAGTTGTTCAATTTGCTTATAAATTTGTTTGTGAAATGGTTATAGAAAGGGCTGCAAGTGGTCCAAGTTTCACCATCACACCCTAAACAGAAAAGGAGAAAAAAAATACACAACGTATTATGCAACGAATGTTCAACATTCTCAAATAATCTCAGGGAACACATGTGTCAACTAAAATGTCTACTATGTGCTGTAGAAGCACAAACTCTTATAATAATTGTAATATGTATGTGTAATATATTTATATTTAAATTTTTTTTTCTTTTTTTTTTTTCCTTTTTTTTGGCCAATATTTTTCTCGTTTGTTATCAAGGGATTTGCATGAAACCTTGCATACCTTGCTCAACGGATGCCTATCTGCAAGGGTGCCAATTATGAACAAAATCTGCTGAAGTGAAGCTCAGCTACAGGTGGCCGAACTTGGATCTTTATTTTACTCTGGAAAGTAATTTACACCTTTGAATTTTTTCAGGAGCTTTCATTTATTAATCAATTTACATGCACATTACAGATTATATGTAGCGTTTGTGCTTCTACAGAATCTAGTAGAACATTTAGTCCTAAGTCTAATTGTTAATTTTATAAAAATTTATAAATATCATATATATCATATTTTTTTAGAATGGTAACTTTGATAAATTATATTATTGCACTAAACACTTTTTTGATAAAACTGATCATTAGAATCCTTTATTATGTGCTTTATTTAATATCTGAGTGTTATAGATATGATTTTAGGTGACACATGTGTTCCCTGAAACTATTTGAAAATTTGTTGCATAATTCGTTGTTTATTTTTTTTCTCCTTTTCTATTTAGATTGTGATAATGAGACTTGGACCAGCTGCAGCGCTTTCTATAGCCATGTTATAAAAAAATTTATAAGCAAATTGAACTACTATTAATTTTACATTGATATGCCACCTTAGCCTTCAAATCTCAGAATTTCGCAAATTTTGCATCTCTAAGCAAGTTTTCTTGCATTTTGTTTTGTACTAAAAATCATCGAATTTAGCAATATTTTGACCTTTATCATCTCCTTTTACTTTATGTAATTTAAACAAAATATCATCGAATTAGGCCGTTTTTCCACGTTTTTGTGAATTTTCAGTTTATTGTTATTAATTCATTATATATACGATAAAAATCATGCAAACACAACATTGATCAGAAAATAACCTTAAACACTTCATTTTCAATCAAATATTTGTTTTTCGTTAAAATACTGAGTAAGATATTGGAAAGGGGAGAAGTTCTGTTATTATTGCATATATCGACGTTTCAGCCGGATTAGAGCGGTTTACGTGTACATCTTCCATCGGTAATATAACCGAAAATCAGGAACATTTTAGTTAACTCTAATGAAAATACATTGATTTTTATCATTTGTATATGAAACAACATTGTCATATGTCTTTTCTTTGATCTAAATAATACGAATCCTCGTCTCTATGATTTGAAGTTAAAATCCTCAAATATGGTAATATAGTGACTTTTTTACGTTATTCATGTAGTGTGATTTTACGTATATATATTCGTTTTTACCAATATTTTGATACTACTTCATGTTTTCCCACGATATGTGATTTAGCCTTCAAATCTCAGAATTTCGCAAATTTTGCAACTCTAAGCAAGTTTTCTTGCATTTTGTTTTGTACTAAAAATCATCGAATTTAGCAATATTTTGACCTTTATCATCCCTTTTTCCTTAGATGTGATTTAAACAAAATATCATCGAATTAGGCCATTTTTCCACGTTTTTGTGAATTTTCAGTTTATTGTTATTAATTCATTAAATATACGATAAAAATTATGCAAATACATAATTGATTAGAAAATAACCTTAAATACTTCATTTTCAATCATCTATTTGTTTCTAGTTAAAATACTGAGTAAGATATTGAAAACAGGAGAAGTTCTGTTTTTATTGCATATATCGACGTTTCAGCCGGATTATAACGGGTTTACGTGTACATCTTCCATCGGTAATATAAACCGAAAATCAGGAACATTTTAGTTCATTTAGGAACATTTGCCTCTGCATCCCTCTCTTGAGCCTCTGCAGAGGCTCCAGAGTGTGATGCAGAGTCTAAAGAGAGTGATGCAGAGGCCCAAGAGAGTGGTGCAGAGGCTAAAGTGAGTGATGCAAAGGCTCAGGAGAGTGATGCAGAGGCTCAAAAGAGTGATGCAGAGGCTCCAGAGAGGGATGCAGAGGCTCAGGAGAGTGATGCAGAGGCTCAAAAGAGTGATGCAGGGGCTCAAGTGAGGGAAGCAGAGGCAAAAGAGAGGGATGCAGAGGCTCTTGAGAGTGATGCAGAGGCTCAAGAGAGGGATGCAGAGGCTTAGGAGAGTGATACAAAGGCTCAAGTGAGGGATTCAGAGGCTCATGAGAGGGATGCAGGAGTTCAAGAGAAGGATGCAGAGGCTCAAGAGAGTGATGCAGAGGCTCAAGAGAGGGATGCAGAGGCTCAAGTGAGGGATGAAGAGGCACAAGAGAGGGATGCAGAGGCTCTTGAGAGTGATGAAGAGGCTCAAGAGAGGGATGCAGAGGCTCAAGAGAGTGATTCAGAAGCTTACGAGAGTGATTCAGAGGCTTACGAGAGTGATGCAGAGGCTTAAGAGAGTGATGCAGAGGCTTACGAAAGTGATGCAGAGGCTCAAAAGAGGGATGCAGAGGCTTAAAAGGGTGATGCAGAGGCTCAAGAGAGTGATGCAGAGGCTCAGGAGAGGGATGCAGAGGCTAAAGTGAGTGATGCAGAGGCTCAAGAGAGTTATGCAGAGGCTCAAGAGAGTGATGGAGAGGCTTACGAGATTGATGCAGAGGCTCAAGAGAGTGATGCAGAGGCTCAAGAGAGGGATGTAGAGGCTCAAGAGAGTGATTCAGAGGCTTACGAGAGTGATGCAGAGGCTCAAGAGTGTGATGCAGAGGCTCTAGAGAGTGATGCAGAGGTTCAAGAGAGGGATGCACAGCTTTAAGCGAGTGATGCAGAGGCTCAAGAGAGTGATGCAGAGGCTTAGGAGAGGGATGCCGAGGCTCAAGAGAGTGATGCAGAGGCTCAAGAGAGGGATGTAGAGGCTCTGGAGAGTGATGCAGAGGCTCAAGAGAGTGATGCAGAGGCTAAGGAGAATGATGCAGAGGCTCAAAAGAGGGATGCAGAGGCTCAAGAGAGTGATGCAGAGGCTCAAGAGAGGGATGCAGAGGCTCAAGTGAGTGATTCAGAGGCTTACAAGAGTGATGCAGATGCTCAAGAGAGGGATGCAGAGGCTCATGAGAGGAATGGGATGCACAGGCTTAAAAGGGTGATGCAGAGGCTCAAGAGAGGGATGCAGGGGGTTCAAGAGAGTGATGCAGAGGCTCAAGAGAGTGACTCAGAGGCTTACGAGAGTTATTCAGAGGGCTTAAGAGAGTGATGCAGAGGCTTAAGAGAGGGATGCAGAAGCTCAAGAGAGTGATGCAGAGGCTCAAGAGAGGGATGCAGGTGGTTCAAGAGAGTGATACAGAGGCTCAAGAGAGTGATTCAGGGGCATACGAGAGTGATTCAGAGGCTTAAGAGAGTGATGCAGAGGCTTAAGAGAGGGATGCAGAGGCTCATGAGAGGGATGCAGAGGCTAAAAAGAGGGATGCAGAGGCTCAAGAGAGGGAAGCAGAGGCTGAAGTGAGGGATGCAGAGGACAAAGAGAGGGATGCAAAGATTCAAGAGAGTGATGCAGAGGCTTAAGAGAGGGATGCAGAGGCTCAAGAGAATGATGAAGAGGCTCAAGAGAGTGCTGCAGAGGCTCAAGAGAGGGCTGCTGAGGCTCCAGAGAGGGATGCAGAGGCTCCAGAGAGTGATGCAGAGGCTGAAAAGAGAGATGCAGAGGCTTAAGAGAGTGATGCAGAGGCTCAAGAGAGTGATGCAGAGGCTCAAGAGAATGATGTAGAGGCTTAGGAGAGGGATGCTGAGGCTAAGGAGAATGATGCAGAGGCTCAAGAGAGTGATGCAGAGGATCAGGAGAGGGATGCAGCGGCCTAATAGAGTGATACAGAGGCTGAAGAGAGTGATGAAGAGGCTCAAAAGAATGATGAAGAGCTCAAGAGAGTGCTGCAGAGGCTCAAGAGAGGCTGCTGAGGCTCCAGAGAGGGATACAGAGGCTGAAGAGAGTGATAGCAGAGGATCAAGAAGAGTGATGTAGAGGCTCAAGAGGAGTGATGCAGAGGATCAAGTGAGTGATGCAGAGGCTCAAGAGAGTGATGCAGAGGATCAAGAGAGGGAAGCAGAGGCTTAAGAGAGTGATGCAGAGGCTGAATGCGAGTAATGCAGAAGGCTCTAGAAAGTGATGCACAGGCTCAATAGAGTGATGCAGAGGCTCAAGAGAGTAATGCACAGGATCAAGAGAGTGATGCAAGAGTCTCGAGAGAGTGATGCAGAGGCCTCAGGAGAGGGATTCAGAGGGCTTAAGAGAGTGAGGCAGAGGCTCAAGAGAGGGATGCAGAGGCTCAAGAGAGGGATGCAGAGGCTCATGAGAGGGATGCAAGAACGTCAAGAGAGGAGACGCTGAGGCTCAAAAGAGGCATACAGAGGCTTAAGAGCGTGATGCAGAGGCTCAAGAGAGTGATGTAGAGGCTCAAAAGAGGCATGCAGAGGCTTAAGAGCGTGATGCAGAGGCTCAAGTGAGTGATGCAGAGGCTGAAGAGAGTGATGCAGAGGCTGAAGAGAGTGATGCAGAGACTGAAGAGAGGAATGCAGAGGCTCAAGAGAGGGATGAATAGGCTCAAGAGAGGGATGCAGAGGCTCAGGAGAGGGATGGAAGAGGCTAAAGTGAGAGATGTAGAGGCACTTGAGAGTGATGTAGAGGCTCAAGAGGGGGATGCAGAGGCTTAAGAGAGTGATGCAGAGGCTCAAGAGAGGGATGCAGAGGCTTAAGAGAGTAATGCAAAGGCTCAAGAGAGGGATGCAGAGGCTCAAGAGAATGATGTAGAGGCATAAGAGAGGGATGCAGAGGCTCAAGAGAATGATGCAGAGGCTCAAGAGAGTGATGCAGAGGATCAAGAGAGGAAAGCAGAGGCTTATGTGAGTAATGCAGAGGCTGAAGAGAGTGATGCAGAGGCTAAGGAGAATGATGCAGAGACTCAAGAGAGGGATGCAGAGGCTCAAGAGAGTGATGCAGAGGCTCAAGAGAGGGATGCAGAGGCTCAAGTGAGTGATTCAGAGGCTCAAGAGAGTGATGCAGAGGCTGAAGTGAGGGATGCAGAGGACAAAGAGAGGGATGCAAAGGCTCAAGAGAGTGATGCAGAGGCATAAGAGAGGGATGCAGAGGCTCAAGAGAGTGATGCAGAAGCTTAAGAGAGGGATGCAGAGGCTCAAGAGAATGATGAAGAGGCTCAAGAGAGTGCTGCAGAGGCTCAAGAGAGGGCTGCTGAGGCTCCAGAGAGGGATGCAGAGGCTCCAGAGAGTGATGCAGAGGCTGAAAAGAGAGATGCAGAGGCTCAACAGAGTGATGCAGAGGCTCTAGAGAATGATGTAGAGGCTTAGGAGAGGGATGCAGAGGCTCAAGAGAGTGATGCAGAGGATCCGGAGAGGGATGCAGCGGCTTAAGAGAGTGATACAGAGGCTGAAGAGAGTGATGAAGAGGCTCAAGAGAGTGATGCAGAGGATCAAGAGAGTGATGCAGAGGATCAAGAGAGGGAAGCAGAGGCTTAAGAGAGTTATTCAGAGGCTTAAGAGAGTGATGCAGAGGCTTAAGAGAGGGATGCATAAGCTCAAGAGAGTGATGCAGAGGCTCAAGAAAGGGATGCAGGGGGTTCAAGAGAGTGATACAGAGGCTCAAGAGAGTGATTCAGGGGCTTACGAGAGTGATTCAGAGGCTTAAGAGAGTGATGCAGAGGCTTAAGAGAGGGATGCAGAGGCTCATGAGAGGGATGCAGAGGCTAAAGAGAGGGATGCAGAGGCTCAAGAGAGGGAAGCAGAGGCTGAAGTGAGGGATGCAGAGGACAAAGAGAGGGATGCAAAGGCTCAAGAGAGTGATGCAGAGGCTTACGAGAGGGATGCAGAGGCTCAAGAGAGTGATGCAGAAGCTTAAGAGAATGATGTAGAGGCTTTGGAGAGTGATGCAGAGGATCAGGAGAGGGATGCAGCGGCCTAATAGAGTGATACAGAGGCTGAAGAGAGTGATGAAGAGGCTCAAGAGAATGATGAAGAGGCTCAAGAGAGTGCTGCAGAGGCTCAAGAGAGGGCTGCTGAGGCTACAGAGAGGGATGCAGAGGCTCCAGAGAGTGATGCAGCGGCTGAAAAGAGAGATGCAGAGGCTCAAGAGAGTGATGCAGAGGCTCAAGAGAGTGATGCAGAGGATCAAGAGAGGGGAGCAGAGGCTTAAGAGAGTGATGCAGAGGCTGAAGAGAGTGATGTAGAGGATCAAGAGAGTGATGCAAGGCTCGAAAGAGGGATGCAGAGGCTCATGAGAGGGATGCAGGACGTCAAGAGAGAGACGCTGAGGCTCAAAAGAGGCATACAGAGGCTTAAGAGCGTGATGCAGAGGCTCAAGAGAGTGATGCAGAGGCTCAAAAGAGGCATGCAGAGGCTTATGAGCGTGATGCAGAGGCTCAAGAGAGTGATGCAGAGGCTCAATAGAGTGATGCAGAGGCTGAAGAGAGTGATGCATAGGCTCAAGAGAGGAATGCAGAGGCTCAAGAGAGGGATGAATAGGCTCAAGAGAGGGATGCAGAGGCTCAAGAGAGGGATGAAGAGGCTAAAGTGAGGAATGTAGAGGCACTTGAGAGTGATGCAGAGGCTCAAGAGAGGGATGCAGAGGCTTCAGAGAGTGATGCAGAGGCTCAAGAGAGGGATGCAGAGGCTTAAGAGAGTTATGCAAAGGCTCAAGAGAGGGATGCAGAGGCTCAAGAGAATGATGTAGAGGCATAAGAGAGGGATGCAGAGGCTCAAGAGAATGATGCAGAGGCTCAAGAGAGTGATGCAAAGGATCAAGAGAGGGAAGCAGAGGCTTATGTGAGTAATGCAGAGGCTGAAGAGAGTGATGCAGAGGCTCTAGAGAGTGATGCAGAGGCTTACGAGATTGATGCAGAGGCTTAAAAGAGGGATGCAGAGGCTCAAGAGAGTGATGCAGAGGATCAAGTGAGTGATGCAGAGACTCAAGAGAGTGATGCAGAGGAACAAGAGAGGGAAGCAGAGGCTTAAGAGAGTGATGCAGAGGCTGAAGCGAGTGATGCAGAGGCTCTAGAAAGTGATGCACAGGCTCAAGAGAGTGATGCAGAAGCTTAAGAGAGGATGCAGAGGCTCAAGAGAATGATGAAGAGGCTCAGGAGAGGGATGCAGAGGCTAAAGTGAGTGATGCAGAGGCTCAAGAGAGTTATGCAGAGGCTTACGAAAGTGATGCAGAGGCTCAAAAGAGGGATGCAGAGGCTTAAAAGGGTGATGCAGAGGCTCAAGAGAGTGATGCAGAGGCTCAGGAGAGGGATGCAGAGGCTAAAGTGAGTGATGCAGAGGCTCAAGAGAGTTATGCAGAGGCTCAAGAGAGTGATGGAGAGGCTTACGAGATTGATGCAGAGGCTCAAGAGAGTGATGCAGAGGCTCAAGAGAGTGATGCAGAGGCTTAAGAGAGGGATGCAGAAGCTCAAGAGAGGGATGTAGAGGCTCAAGAGAGTGATTCAGAGGCTTACGAGAGTGATGCAGAGGCTCAAGAGTGTGATGCAGAGGCTCTAGAGAGTGATGCAGAGGTTCAGGAGAGGGATGCACTTCTTTAAGCGAGTGATGCAGAGGCTCAAGAGAGTGATGCAGAGGCTTAGCAGAGGGATGCCGAGGCTCAAGAGAGTGATGCAGAGGCTCAAGAGAGGGATGTAGAGGCTCTGGAGAGTGATGCAGAGGCTCAAGAGAGTGATGCAGAGGCTAAGGAGAATGATGCAGAGGCTCAAAAGAGGGATGCCGAGGCTCAAGAGAGTGATGCAGAGGCTCAAGAGAGGGATGCAGAGGCTCAAGTGAGTGATTCAGAGGCTTACGAGAGTGATGCAGAGGCTTAAGAGAGTGATGCAGAGACTGAAGAGTGAGATGCAGTGGCTCAAGAGAGTGATGCAGAGGCTCAAGAGAGGGATGCAGAGGCTCATGAGAGGAATGGGATGCACAGGCTTAAAAGGGTGATGCAGAGGCTCAAGAGAGGGATGCAGGGGGTTCAAGAGAGTTATGCAGAGGCTCAAGAGAGTGACTCAGAGGCTTACGAGAGTTTTCAGAGGCTTAAGAGAGTGATGCAGAGGCTTAAGAGAGGGATGCAGAAGCTCAAGAGAGTGATGCAGAGGCTCAAGAGAGGGATGCAGGTGGTTCAAGAGAGTGATACAAAGGCTCAAGAGAGTGATTCAGGGGCATACGAGAGTGATTCAGAGGCTTAAGAGAGTGATGCAGAGGCTTAAGAGAGGGATGCAGAGGCTCATGAGAGGGATGCAGAGGCTAAAAAGAGGGATGCAGAGGCTCAAGAGAGGGAAGCAGAGGCTGAAGTGAGGGATGCAGAGGACAAAGAGGGATGCAAAGATTCAAGAGAGTGATGCAGAGGCTTAAGAGAGGGATGCAGAGGCTCAAGAGAATGATGAAGAGGTTCAAGAGAGTGCTGCAGAGGCTCAAGAGATGGCTGCTGAGGCTCCAGAGAGGGATGCAGAGGCTCCAGAGAGTGATGCAGAGGCTGAAAAGAGAGATGCAGAGGCTTAAGAGAGTGATGCAGAGGCTCAAGAGAGTGATGCAGAGGCTCAAGAGAATGATGTAGAGGCTTAGGAGAGGGATGCTGAGGCTAAGGAGAATGATGCAGAGGCTCAAGAGAGTGATGCAGAGGATCAGGAGAGGGATGCAGCGGCCTAATAGAGTGATACAGAGGCTGAAGAGAGTGATGAAGAGGCTCAAAAGAATGATGAAGAGGCTCAAGAGAGTGCTGCAGAGGCTCAAGAGAGGGCTGCTGAGGCTCCAGAGAGGGATACAGAGGCTGAAGAGAGTGATGCAGAGGATCAAGAGAGTGATGTAGAGGCTCAAGAGAGTGATGCAGAGGATCAAGTGAGTGATGCAGAGGCTCAAGAGAGTGATGCAGAGGATCAAGAGAGGGAAGCAGAGGCTTAAGAGAGTGATGCAGAGGCTGAAGCGAGTAATGCAGAGGCTCTAGAAAGTGATGCACAGGCTCAAGAGAGTGATGCAGAGGCTCAAGAGAGTAATGCACAGGATCAAGAGAGTGATGCAGAGGCTCGAGAGAGTGATGCAGAGGCCTCAGGAGAGGGATTCAGAGGCTTAAGAGAGTGAGGCAGAGGCTCAAGAGAGGGATGCAGAGGCTCAAGAGAGGATGCAGAGGCTCATGAGAGGGATGCAGGACGTCAAGAGAGAGACGCTGAGGCTCAAAAGAGGCATACAGAGGCTTAAGAGCGTGATGCAGAGGCTCAAGAGAGTGATGTAGAGGCTCAAAAGAGGCATGCAGAGGCTTAAGAGCGTGATGCAGAGGCTCAAGTGAGTGATGCAGAGGCTGAAGAGAGTGATGCAGAGGCTGAAGAGAGTGATGCAGAGACTGAAGAGAGGAATGCAGAGGCTCAAGAGAGGGATGAATAGGCTCAAGAGAGGGATGCAGAGGCTCAGGAGAGGGATGAAGAGGCTAAAGTGAGAGATGTAGAGGCACTTGAGAGTGATGTAGAGGCTCAAGAGGGGGATGCAGAGGCTTAAGAGAGTGATGCAGAGGCTCAAGAGAGGGATGCAGAGGCTTAAGAGAGTAATGCAAAGGCTCAAGAGAGGGATGCAGAGGCTCAAGAGAATGATGTAGAGGCATAAGGAGGGATGCAGAGGCTCAAGAGAATGATGCAGAGGCTCAAGAGAGTGATGCAGAGGATCAAGAGAGGAAAGCAGAGGCTTATGTGAGTAATGCAGAGGCTGAAGAGAGTGATGCAGAGGCTAAGGAGAATGATGCAGAGACTCAAGAGAGGGATGCAGAGGCTCAAGAGAGTGATGCAGAGGCTCAAGAGAGGGATGCAGAGGCTCAAGTGAGTGATTCAGAGGCTCAAGAGAGTGATGCAGAGGCTGAAGTGAGGGATGCAGAGGACAAAGAGAGGGATGCAAAGGCTCAAGAGAGTGATGCAGAGGCATAAGAGAGGGATGCAGAGGCTCAAGAGAGTGATGCAGAAGCTTAAGAGAGGGATGCAGAGGCTCAAGAGAATGATGAAGAGGCTCAAGAGAGTGCTGCAGAGGCTCAAGAGAGGGCTGCTGAGGCTCCAGAGAGGGATGCAGAGGCTCCAGAGAGTGATGCAGAGGCTGAAAAGAGAGATGCAGAGGCTCAACAGAGTGATGCAGAGGCTCTAGAGAATGATGTAGAGGCTTAGGAGAGGGATGCAGAGGCTCAAGAGAGTGATGCAGAGGATCCGGAGAGGGATGCAGCGGCTTAAGAGAGTGATACAGAGGCTGAAGAGAGTGATGAAGAGGCTCAAGAGAGTGATGCAGAGGATCAAGAGAGTGATGCAGAGGATCAAGAGAGGGAAGCAGAGGCTTAAGAGAGTTATTCAGAGGCTTAAGAGAGTGATGCAGAGGCTTAAGAGAGGGATGCATAAGCTCAAGAGAGTGATGCAGAGGCTCAAGAAAGGGATGCAGGGGGTTCAAGAGAGTGATACAGAGGCTCAAGAGAGTGATTCAGGGGCTTACGAGAGTGATTCAGAGGCTTAAGAGAGTGATGCAGAGGCTTAAGAGAGGGATGCAGAGGCTCATGAGAGGGATGCAGAGGCTAAAGAGAGGGATGCAGAGGCTCAAGAGAGGGAAGCAGAGGCTGAAGTGAGGGATGCAGAGGACAAATAGAGGGATGCAAAGGCTCAAGAGAGTGATGCAGAGGCTTACGAGAGGGATGCAGAGGCTCAAGAGAGTGATGCAGAAGCTTAAGAGAATGATGTAGAGGCTTTGGAGAGTGATGCAGAGGATCAGGAGAGGGATGCAGCGGCCTAATAGAGTGATACAGAGGCTGAAGAGAGTGATGAAGAGGCTCAAGAGAATGATGAAGAGGCTCAAGAGAGTGCTGCAGAGGCTCAAGAGAGGGCTGCTGAGGCTACAGAGAGGGATGCAGAGGCTCCAGAGAGTGATGCAGCGGCTGAAAAGAGAGATGCAGAGGCTCAAGAGAGTGATGCAGAGGCTCAAGAGAGTGATGCAGAGGATCAAGAGAGGGGAGCAGAGGCTTAAGAGAGTGATGCAGAGGCTGAAGAGAGTGATGTAGAGGATCAAGAGAGTGATGCAAGGCTCGAAAGAGGGATGCAGAGGCTCATGAGAGGGATGCAGGACGTCAAGAGAGAGACGCTGAGGCTCAAAAGAGGCATACAGAGGCTTAAGAGCGTGATGCAGAGGCTCAAGAGAGTGATGCAGAGGCTCAAAAGAGGCATGCAGAGGCTTATGAGCGTGATGCAGAGGCTCAAGAGAGTGATGCAGAGGCTCAATAGAGTGATGCAGAGGCTGAAGAGAGTGATGCATAGGCTCAAGAGAGGAATGCAGAGGCTCAAGAGAGGGATGAATAGGCTCAAGAGAGGGATGCAGAGGCTCAAGAGAGGGATGAAGAGGCTAAAGTGAGGAATGTAGAGGCACTTGAGAGTGATGCAGAGGCTCAAGAGAGGGATGCAGAGGCTTCAGAGAGTGATGCAGAGGCTCAAGAGAGGGATGCAGAGGCTTAAAGAGTTATGCAAAGGCTCAAGAGAGGGATGCAGAGGCTCAAGAGAATGATGTAGAGGCATAAGAGAGGGATGCAGAGGCTCAAGAGAATGATGCAGAGGCTCAAGAGAGTGATGCAAAGGATCAAGAGAGGGAAGCAGAGGCTTATGTGAGTAATGCAGAGGCTGAAGAGAGTGATGCAGAGGCTCTAGAGAGTGATGCAGAGGCTTACGAGATTGATGCAGAGGCTTAAAAGAGGGATGCAGAGGCTCAAGAGAGTGATGCAGAGGATCAAGTGAGTGATGCAGAGACTCAAGAGAGTGATGCAGAGGAACAAGAGAGGGAAGCAGAGGCTTAAGAGAGTGATGCAGAGGCTGAAGCGAGTGATGCAGAGGCTCTAGAAAGTGATGCACTGGCTCAAGAGAGTGATGCAGAAGCTTAAGAGAGGGATGCAGAGGCTCAAGAGAATGATGAAGAGGCTCAAGAGAGTGCTGCAGAGGCTCAAGAGAGGGCTGCTGAGGCTCCAGAGAGGGATGCAGAGGCTCCAGAGAGTGATGCAGAGGCTAAAAAGAGAGATGCAGAGGCTCAACAGAGTGATGAAGAGGCTCAAGAGAATGATGTAGAGGCTTAGGAGAGGGATGCAGAGGCTCAGGAGAATGATGCAGAGGCTCAGAGAGTGATGCAGAGGATCAGGAGAGGGATGCAGCGGCTTAAGAGAGTGATACAGAGGCTGAAGAGAGTGATGAAGAGGCTCAAGAGAGTGATGCAGAGGATCAAGAGAGTGATGCAGAATATCAAGAGAGGGAAGCAGAGGCTTAAGAGAGTTATCAGAGGCTTAAGAGAGTGATGCAGAGGCTTAAGAGAGGATGCAGAAGCTCAAGAGAGTGATGCAGAGGCTCAAGAAAGGGATGCAGGGGGTTCAAGAGAGTGATACAGAGGCTCAAGAGAGTGATTCAGGGCTTAAGAGAGTGATGCAGAGGCTTAAGAGAGGGATGCAGAGGCTCATGAGAGGGATGCAGAGGCTAAAGAGAGGGATGCAGAGGCTCAAGAGAGGGAAGCAGAGGCTGAAGTGAGGGATGCAGAGGACAAAGAGAGGGATGCAAAGGCTCAAGAGAGTGATGCAGAGGCTAAGAGAGGGATGCAGAGGCTCAGAGAGGGAAGCAGAGGCTGAAGTGAGGGATGCAGAGGACAAAGGGAGGATGCAAAGGCTCAAGAGAGTGATGCAGAGGCTTACGAGAGGGTTGCAGAGGCTCAAGAGAGTGATGCAGAAGCTTAAGAGAATGATGTAGAGGCTTAGGAGAGTGATGCAGAGGATCAGGAGAGGATGCAGCGGCCTAATAGAGTGATACAGAGGCTGAAGAGAGTGATGAAGAGGCTCAAGAGAATGATGAAGAGGCTCTAGAGAGTGCTGCAGAGGCTCAAGAGAGGGTTGCTGAGGCTCCAGAGAGGGATGCAGAGGCTCCAGAGAGTGATGCAGAGGCTGAAAAGAGAGATGCAGAGGCTCAAGAGAGTGATGCAGAGGATCAAGAGAGTGATGCAGAGGATCAAGAGAGGGAAGCAGAGGCTGAAGAGAGTGATGCATAGGCTCAAGAGAGGAATGCAGAGGCTCAAGAGAGGGATGAATAGGCTCAAGAGAGGATGAAGAGGCTAAAGTGAGGAATGTAGAGGCACTTGAGAGTGATGCAGAGGCTCAAGAGAGGGATGCAGAGGCTTCTGAGAGTGATGCAGAGGCTCAAGAGAGGGATGCAGAGGCTTAAGAAAGTTATGCAAAGGCTCAAGAGAGGGATGCAGAGGCTCAAGAAAATGATGTAGAGGCATAAGAGAGGGATGCAGAGGCTCAAGAGAATGATGCAGAGGCTCAAGAGAGTGATGCAAAGGATCAAGAGAGGGAAGCAGAGGCTTATGTGAGTAATGCAGAGGCTGAAGAGAGTGATGCAGAGGCTCTAGAGAGTGATGCAGAGGCTTACGAGATTGATGCAGAGGCCTAAAAGAGGGATGCAGAGGCTCAAGAGAGTGATGCAGAGGATCAAGTGAGTGATGCAGAGACTCAAGAGAGTGATGCAGAGGATCAAGAGAGGGAAGCAGAGGCTGAAGAGAGTGATGCATAGGCTCAAGAGAGGAATGCAGAGGCTCAAGAGAGGGATGAATAGGCTCATGAGAGGGATGCAGAGGCTCAAGTGAGGATGAAGAGGCTAAAGTGAGGAATGTAGAGGCACTTGAGAGTGATGCAGAGGCTCAAGAGAGGGATGCAGAGGCTTCAGAGAGTGATGCAGAGGCTCAAGAGAGGGATGCAGAGGCTTAAGAGAGTTATGCAAAAGCTCAAGAGAGGGATGCAGAGGCTCAAGAGAATGATGTAGAGGCATAAGAGAGGGATGCAGAGGCTCAAGAGAGGGCTGCTGAGGCTCCAGAGAGGGATGCAGAGGCTCCAGAGAGTGATGCAGAGGCTGAAAAGAGAGATGCAGAGGCTCAAGAGAGTGATGCAGAGGCTCAAGAGAGTGATGCAGAGGATCAAGAGAGGGAAGCAGAGGCTTAAGAGAGTGATGCAGAGGCTGAAGAGAGTGATGCAGAGGCTCTAGAGAGTGATGCAGAGGCTTACGAGATTGATGTAGAGGCTTAAAAGAGGTATGCAGAGGCTCAAGAGAGTGATGCAGAGGATCAAGTGAGTGATGCAGAGGCTCAAGAGAGTGATGCAGAGGATCAAGAGAGGGAAACAGAGGCTTAAGAAAGTGATGCAGAGGCTGAAGCGAGTGATGCAGAGGCTCTAGAAAGTGATGCACAGGCTCAAGAGAGTGATGCAGAGGCTCAAGAGAGTAATGAACAGGATCAAGAGAGTGATGCAGAGGCTCGAGAGAGTGATGCAGAGGCCTCAGGAGAGGAATTCAGAGGCTTAAGAGAGTGAGGCAGAGGCTCAAGAGAGGGATGCAGAGGCTCATGAGAGGGATGCAGGACGTCAAGAGAGAGACGTTGAGGCTCAAAAGAGGCATACAGAGGCTTAAGAGCGTGATGCAGAGGCTCAAGAGAGTGATGTAGAGGCTCAAAAGAGGCATGCAGAGGCTTAAGAGCGTGATGCAGAGGCTCAAGAGTGTGATGCAGAGGCTCAAGAGAGTGATGCAGAGGCTGAAGAGAGTGATGCAGAGGCTCAAGAGAGGAATGCAGAGGCTCAAGATAGGGATGAATAGGCTCAAGAGAGGGATGCAGAGGCTCAAGAGAGGGATGAAGAGGCTAAAGTGAGGGATGTAGAGGCACTTGAGAGTGATGCAAAGGCTCAAGAGAGGGATGCAGAGGCTTAAGAAAGTGATGCAGAGGCTCAAGAGAGGGATGCAGAGGCTTAAGAGAGTTATGCAAAGGCTCAAGAGAGGGATGCAGAGGCTCAAGAGAATGATGCAGAGGCTCAAGAGAGTGATGCAGAGGATCAAGAGAGGGAAGCAGAGGCTTATGTGAGTAATGCAGAGGCTGAAGAGAGTGATGCAGAGGCTAAGGAGAATGATGCAGAGGCTTATGAGAGGGATGCAGAGGCTCAAGAGGGAGACGCAAAGGCTCAAGAGAGCAAAATATTGCCTAATTCGATGATATTTTGTTTATATCACATAAAGGAAAAAAGGATAATAAACGTCAAAATATTGCTGAATTCGATGATTTTTAGTACGAAACAAAATGCAAGAAAACTTGCTTAAAATGCAATATTATGCGAAAATCTGAGATTTGAAGGCCAAATCACATATCGTGATACTACATGAAATAGTATCGAAATATTGGTAAAAATGAATATTTACGTAATATCAAACTACATGAAAAACTTGAAAAAAGTCATTATTATACCAAATTTGAGGATTTTAACTTCGAATCATAGAGCGACGTTTCGTACTTTAGACCCTAGAAAAGACGTATGAAGATGTTGCTTCCAATACAAATGATAAAAATCAATGTGTTTTCATTAAAATTACCTAAAATGTTCCTGATTTTCGGTTTATATTACCGATGGAAGATGTACACGTAAAACCGTTCTAATCCGGCTGAAACGTCGATATATGCAATAAAAACAGAACTTCTCCTCTTTTCAATATCCTACTCAGTATTTTAACGAGAAACAAATAGATGATTGAAAATTAAAAATTTAAGGTTATTTTCTGATCAATTATGTGTTTGCATAATTTTTATCGTATATTTAATGAATTTTCGTATATTTAACAATAAACTGAAAATTCACAAAAACGTGGAAAAACGGCCTAATTCGATGATATTTTGTTTAAATTACATAAAGGAAAAGGGGATGATAAAGGTCAAAATATTGCTAAATTCGATGATTTTTAGTACAAAATAAAATGCAAGAAAACTTGCTTAGAGATGCAAAATTTGCGAAATTCTGAGATTTGAAGGCTAAATCACTTATCGTGGGAAAACATGAAGTAGTATCGAAATATTGGTAAAAAACGAATATATATACGTAAAATCACACTATATGAATAACGTGAAAAAAGTCACTATATTACCATATTTGAGGATTTTAACTTCAAATCATAGAGCGAGTTTTCGTATTATTTAGATCCCAGAAAAGACATATGACAATGTTGTTTCAAATACAAATGATAAAAATCAATGTGTTTTCATTAGAATTAACTAAAATGTTCCTGATTTTCCGTTTATATTACCGATGGAAGACGTACACGTAAAACCGCTCTAATCCGGCTGAAACGTCGATATATGCAATAAAAACAGAACTTCTCCCCTTTCCAATATCTTACTCAGTATTTCAACGAGAA
Source organism: Procambarus clarkii (assembly GCF_040958095.1). Classification (NCBI taxonomy): domain Eukaryota; kingdom Metazoa; phylum Arthropoda; class Malacostraca; order Decapoda; family Cambaridae; genus Procambarus; species Procambarus clarkii. The sequence continues at coordinate 2,281,107 of NC_091180.1, read as the reverse complement.
ACAAATAGTTGATTGAAAGTGAAGAGTTTAAGGTTAATGTCTAATCAATTATGTGTTTGCATTATTTTTATCGTATATTTTATGAATTAATAGCAATAAACTGAAAATTCACAAAAACGTGGAAAAACAGCAAAATATTGCCTAATTCGAGGATATTTTGTTTATATCACATAAAGGAAAAAAGGATAATAAACGTCAAAATATTGCTGAATTCACTGATTTTTAGTACGAAATAAAATGCAAGAAAACTTGCTTAAAATGCAATATTATGCGAAAATCTGAGATTTGAAGTCCAAATCACATATCGTGATACTACATGAAATAGTATCGAAATATTGGTCTAAATGAATATATTTACGTAATATCAAACTACATGAAAAACGTGAAAAAGTCATTATTATACCAAATTTGAGGATTTTAACTTCGAATCATAGAGCGACGTTTCGTACTTTAGACCCTAGAAAAGATGTATGAAGATGTTGCTTCCAATACAAATGATAAAAATCAATGTGTTTTCATTAAAATTACCTAAAATGTTCCTGATTTTCGGTTTATATTACCGATGGAAGATGTACACGTAAAACCGTTCTAATCCGGCTGAAACGTCGATATATGCAATAAAAACAGAACTTCTCTTTTCAATATCTTACTCAGTATTTTAACGAGAAACAAATAGATGATTGAAAATGAAGTATTTAAGGTTATTTTCTGATCAATTATGTGTTTGCATAATTTTTATCGAATATTTAATGAATTATTAACAATAAACTGAAAATTCACAAAAACGTGGAAAAACGGCCTAAATCGATGATATTTTGTTTAAATCACATAAAGGAAAAGGGGGATGATAAAGGTCAAAATATTGATAAATTCGATGATTTTTAGTACAAAATAAAATGCAAGAAAACTTGCTTAGAGATGCAAAATTTGCGAAATTCTGAGATTTGAAGGCTAAATCACATATCGTTGGAAAACATGAAGTAGTATCGAAAAATTGGTAAAAACGAATATATATACGTAAAATCACACTACATAAATAATGTGAAAAAATCACTATATTACCATATTTGAGGATTTTAACTTCAAATCATAGAGCGAGGTTTCGTATTATTTAGATCCAAGAAAACACATATGACAATGTTGTTTCAAATACAAATGATAAAAATCAATGTGTTTTCATTACAAATAACTAAAATGTTCCTGATTTTCCGTTTATATTACCGATGGAAGATGTACACGTAAAACCGCTCTAATCCGGCTGAAACGTCGATATATGCAGAAGCTTAAGAGAGTGATGCAGAGGCTGAAGCGAGTGATGTAGAGGCTCTAGAAAGTGATGCACAGGCTCAAGAGAGTGATGCAGAGGCTCAAGAGAGTAATGCACAGGATCAAGAGAGTGATGCATAGGCTCGAGAGAGTGATGCAGAGGCCTCAGGAGAGGGATTCAGAGGCTTAAGAGAGTGAGGCAGAGGCTCAAGAGAGGGATGCAGATGTTCAAGAGAGGGATGCAGAGGCTCATGAGAGGGATGCAGGACGTCAAGAGAGAGACGCTGAGGCTCAAAAGTGGCATACAGAGGCTTAAGAGCGTGATGCAGAGGCTCAAGAGAGTGATGCAGAGGCTCAAAAGAGGCATGCAGAGGCTTAAAAGCGTGATGCAGAGGCTCAAGAGAGTGATGCAGAGGCTGAAGAGAGTGATGCAGAGGCTCAAGAGAGGAATGCAGAGGCTCAAGAGAGGGATGAATAGGCTCAAGAGAGGGATGCAGAGGCTCAAGAGAGGGATGAAGAGGCTAAAGTGAGGGATGTAGAAGCACTTGAGAGTGATGCAGAGGCTCAAGAGAGGGATGCAGAGGCTAAAGAGAGTGATGCAGAGGCTCAAGAGAGGGATGCAGAGGCTTAAGAGAGTTATGCAAAGGCTAAGGAGAGGGATGCAGAGGCTCAAGAGAATTATGTAGAGGCATAAGAGAGGGATGCAGAGGCTCAAGAGAATGATGCAGAGGCTCAAGAGAGTGATGCAGAGGATCAAGAGAGGGAAGCAGAGGCTTATGTGAGTAATGCAGAGGCTGAAGAGAGTGATGCAGAGGCTAAGGAGAATGATGCAGAGGCTCAAGAGAGGGATGCAGAGGCTCAAGAGAGTGATGCAGATGCTCAAGAGAGGGATGCAGAGGCTCAAAAGAGTGATTTAGACGCTTACGAGAGTGATGCAGAGGCTTTAGAGAAGGATGCAGAGGCTCAAGAGAGTGATTCAGAGGCTCAAGAGAGGGATGCAGAGGCTCAAGAAAGGGATGCAGAGGCTCAAGAGTGTGAGGCAGAGGCTCAAGAGAGTGATGCAGAGGCCCAAGAGAGTGATGCAGAGGCTCAGGAGAGGGATGCAGAGGCTCATGAGAGGGATGCATCCCTCTCTTGAGCCCCTGCATACCTCTCTTGAGCCTCTACATCCCTCGCTTAAGCCTCTGCATCCCTCTCTTAAGCCTCAGCATCACTCTCTTAAGCATCTGCATCACTCTCTTAAGCCTCTGAATTACTCTCTTGAGCTTCTGCATCCCTCTATTGAACTCCTGCATCCCTCTCATGAGCCTCTGCATCACTCTCTTGAGCCTTTGCATCACTCTTTTAAGCCTCTGCATCCCTCTCTTGAGCCTCTCCATCACTCTCAAGAGCCTCTGCATCTCTCTCATGAGCCTCTGCATCCCTCTCTTGGGACTCTACATCCCTCACTTGAGCATCTTCATCCCTCTCTGAAGCCTCTGCATCTCTCTCTTAAGCCTCTGCACCACTCTCTTAAGCATCTGAATCACTCTCCTGAGATTTGCATCACTCTCTTGAGCCCCTGCATCCCTCTCTCAAGCCTCTGCATCACTCTCTTGAGCCTCTGCATCACTCTCTTGAGCCTTTGCATCACTCTCTAGATCCTCTGCATCCCTCTTTTAAGCCTCTGCAACACTCACTTCAGCCTCTGCATCACTCTCTTAAGCCTCTGCATCCCTCTCTTGAGCCTCTGCATCCCTCTCTAAAGCCTCTACAACACTCTGTTCAGCCTCTGCATCACTCTCTTGAGCCTTTGCCTCACTCTCTTCAGCCTCTGCATCACTCTCTTAAGCCTCTGCATCCCTTTTTTGACCCTCTGCATCTCTTTCTTAAGCCTCTGCATCCCTTTCTTGAGCCTCTGCATCACTCTCTTGAACTCCTGCATCCCTCTCATGAGCCTCTGCATCCCTCTCCTGAGCCTCTGCATCACTCTCTTGGGCCTCTGCATCACTATCTTGAGCCTCTGCCTCACACTCTTGAGCCTCTGCATCCCTTTCTTGAGCCTCTGCATCCCTCTCTTGAGCCTCTGAATCACTCTCTTGAGCCTCTGCATCCCTCTCTTAAGCCTCTGCATCACTCTCGCAAGCCTCTGAATCACTCTTTTGAGCCTCTGCATCCCTCTCTAGAGCCACTGAATCACTCACTTGAACCTCTGCATCCCTCTCTTGAGCCTCTGCATCACTCTCTTGAGCCTCTGCATCCCTCTCTTGAGCCTCTGCATCATTCTTCTTAGCCTCTGCATCACTCTCTTCAGCCTCTGCATTACTCTCATAAGCCTCTGCTTCCCTCTCTTCAAATATGGTAATATAGTGACTTTTTTCACGTTATTCATGTAGTGTGATTTTACGTGTATATATTCGTTTTTACCAATATTTTGATACTACTTCATGTTTTCCCACGATATGTGATTTAGCCTTCAAATCTCAGAATTTCGCAAATTTTGCAACTCTAAGCAAGTTTTCTTGCATTTTGTTTTGTACTAAAAATCATCGAATTTAGCAATATTTTGACCTTTATCATCCCCTTTTCCTTTATGTAATTTAAACAAAATATCATCGAATTAGGCCGTTTTTCCACGTTTTTGTGAATTTTCAGTTTATTGTTATTAATTCATTATATATACGATAAAAATTATGCAAACACATAATTGATCAGAAAATAACCTTAAATACTTCATTTTCAATCATCTATTTGTTTCTCGTTAAAATACTGAGTAAGATATTGAAAAGGGGAGAAGTTCTGTTTTTATTGCATATATCGACGTTTCAGCCGGATTAGAACGGTTTTACGTGTACATCTTCCATCGGTAATATAAACCGAAAATCAGGAACATTTTAGTTAATTTTAATGAAAACACATTGATTTTTATCATTTGTATTGGAAGCAACATCTTCATACGTTTTTTCTTGGGTCTAAAAAATACGAAACGTCGCTCTATGATTCGAAGTTAAAATCCTCAAATTTGGTATAATAATGACTTTTTCACGTTTTTCATGTAGTTTGATATTACGTATATATATTCATTTTACCAATATTTCGATACTATTTCATGTACTATCACGATATGTGCTTTGGCCCCCAAATCTCAGATTTTCGTATAATATTGAATTTTAAGCAAGTTTTCTTGCATTTTGTATCGTACTAAAAATCATCGAATTCAGCAATATTTTGACGTTTATCATCCCCTTTTCCTTTATGTGATATAAACAAAATATCATCGAATTAGGCAATATTTTGCTGTTTTTCCACGTTTTTGTGAATTTTCAGTTTATTGCTATTAATTCATTAAATATACGATAAAAATGATGCAAACACATAATTGATTAGACATTAACCTTAAACACTTCACTTTCAATCAACTATTTGTTTCTCGTTAAAATACTGAGTAAGATATTGGAAAGGGAGAAGTTCTGTTTTTATTGCATATATCGACGTTTCAGCCGGATTAGGGCGGTTTTACGTGTACATCTTCCATCGGTAATATAAACGGAAAATCAGGAACATTTTAGTTAACTCTAATGAAAACACATTGATTTTTATCATTTGTATTTGAAACAACATTGTCATATGTCTTTTCTTAGATCTAAATAATACGAAACCTCGCTCTATGATTTGAAGTTAAAATCCTCCAATATGGTAATATAGTGACTTTTTTCACGTTATTCATGTAGTGTGATTTTACGTATATATATTCGTTTTTACCAATATTTCGATACTACTTCATGTTTTCCCACGATATGTGATTTAGCCTTCAAATCTCAGAATTTCGCAAATTTTGCATCTCTAAGCAAGTTTTTTGCATTTTGTTTTGTACTAAAAATCATTGAATTTAGCAATATTTTGACCTTTATCATCCCCCTTTTCCTTTATGTGATTTAAACAAAATATCATCGAATTAGGCCATTTTTCCAGGTTTTTGTGAATTGTCAGTTTATTGTTATTAATTCATTAAATATACGATAAAAATTATGCAAACACATAATTGATCAGAAAATAACGTTAAATACTTCATTTTCAATCATCTATTTGTTTCTCGTTAAAATACTGAGTATAAAATACTATTGAAAAGAGGAGAAGTTCTGTTTTTATTGCATATATCGACGTTTCAGCCGGATTAGAACGGTTTTACGTGTACATCTTTCATCGGTAATACAAACCGAAAATCAGGAACATTTTAGTTAATTTTAATGAAAACACATTGATTTTTATCATTTGTATTGGAAGCAACATCTTCATACGTTTTTTCTAGGGTCTAAAAAATACGAAACGTCGCTCTATGATTCGAAGTTAAAATCCTCAAATTTGGTATAATAATGACTTTTTCACGTTTTTCATGTAGTTTGATATTACGTAAATATATTCATTTTTACCAATATTTCGATACTATTTCATGTAGTATCACGATATGTGCTTTGGCCCAAAATCTCAGATTTTCGTATAATATTGCATTTTTAAGCAAGTTTTCTTGTATTTTGTTTCGTACTAAAAATCATCGAATTCAGCAATATTTTGACGTTTATCATCCCCTTTTCCTTTATGTGATATAAACAAAATATCATCGAATTAGGCAATATTTTGCTGTTTTTCCACGTTTTTGTGAATTTTCAGTTTATTGCTATTAATTCATTAAATATACGATAAAAATGATGCAAACACATAATTGATTAGACATTAACTTTAAACACTTCACTTTCAATCAACTATTTGATTTTCGTTAAAATACTGAGTAAGATATTGGAAAGGGAGAAGTTCTGTTTTTATTGCGTATATCGACGTTTCAGCCGGAATAGGCCGGTTTTACGTGTAAATCTTCCATCGGTAATATAAACGGAAAATCAGGAACATTTTAGTTAATTCTAATGAAAACACATTGATTTTTATCATTTGTATTTGAAACAACATTGTCATATGTCTTTTCTTGGATCTAAATAATACGAAACCTCGCTCTATGATTTGAAGTTAAAATCCTCAAATATGGTAATATAGTGACTTTTTTCACGTTATTCATGTAGTGTGATTTTACGTATATATATTCGTTTTTACCAATATTTTGATACTACTTCATGTTTTCCCACGATATGTGATTTAGCCTTCAAATCTCAGAATTTCGCAAATTTTGCAACTCTAAGCAAGTTTTCTTGCATTTTGTTTTGTACTAAAAATCATCGAATTTAGCAATATTTTGACCTTTATCATCCCTTTTTCCTTTATGTGATTTAAACAAAATATCATCGAATTAGGCCATTTTTCCACGTTTTTGTGAATTTTCAGTTTATTGTTATTAATTCATTAAATATACGATAAAAATTATGCAAACACATAATTGATCAGAAAATAACCTTAAATACTTAATTTTCAATCATCTATATGTTTCTCGCAAAAATACTGAGTAAGATATTGAAAAGGGGAGAAGTTCTGTTTTTATTGCATATATCGACGTTTCAGCCGGATTAGAACGGTTTTACGTATACATCTTCCATCGGTAATATAAACCGAAAATCAGGAACATTTTAGTTAATTTTAATGAAAACACATTGATTTTTATCATTTGTATTGGAAGCAACATCTTCATACGTCTTTTCTAGGGTCTAAAAAATACGAAACGTCGCTCTATGGTTCGAAGTTAAAATCCTCAAATTTGGTATAATAATGACTTTTTTCACGTTTTTCATGTAGTTTGATATTACGTAAATATATTCATTTTTACCAATATTTCGATACTATTTCATGTAGTATCACGATATGTGCTTTGGCCTCCAAATCTCAGATTTTCGTATAATATTGCATTTTAAGCAAGTTTTCTTGCATTTTGTTTCGTACTAAAAATCATCGAATTCAGCAATATTTTGACGTTTATCATTCTTTTTTCCTTTATGTGATATTAACAAAATATCATCGAATTAGGCAATATTTTGCTGTTTTTCCACGTTTTTGTGAATTTTCAGTTTATTGCTATTAATTCATTAAATATACGATAAAAATGATGCAAACACATAATTGATTAGACATTAACCTTAATCACTTCATTTTCAATCAATTATTTGCTTTTCGGTAAAATACTGAGTAAGATATTGGAAAGGGGAGAAGTTCTGTTTTTATTGCATATATTGACGTTTCAGCCGGATTAGAGCGGTTTTACGTGTACATCTTCCATCGGTAATATAAACGGAAAATCAGGAACATTTTAGTTAATTCTAATGAAAACACATTGATTTTTATCATTTGTATTTGAAACAACATTGTCATATGTCTTTTCTTGGATCTAAATAATACGAAACCTCGCTCTATGATTTGAAGTTAAAATCCTCAAATATGGTAATATAGTGACTTTTTTCACGTTATTCATGTAGTGTGATTTTACGTATATATATTCGATTTTACCATTATTTTGATACTACTTCATGTTTTCCCACGATATGTGATTTAGGGGGCATATCATTCTAAATCGTTATAAATTAAAAGTTGTTCAATTTGCTTATAAATTTTTTTATGAAATGGTTATAGAAAGGGCTGCAAGTGGTCCAAGTTTCACCATCACACCCTAAACAGAAAAGGAGAAAAAAATACACAACGTATTATGCAACGAATGTTCAACATTCTCAAATAATCTCAGGGAACACATGTGTCAACTAAAATGTCTACTATGTGCTGTAGAAGCACAAATTCTTGTAATAATTGTAATATGTATGTGTAATATATTTATATTTAAATTTTTTTTTTTCTTTTTTTTTTCCTTTTTTTTTTTGGTCAATATTTTTTTCTCGTTTGTTATCAAGGGATTTGCATGAACCTTGCACACCTTCCTCAACGGATGCCTATCTGCAAGGGTGCCAATTATGAACGAAATCTATCGAAGTCAAGCTCAGCTACAGGTGGCCGAACTTGGATCTTTATTTTACTCTGGAAAGTAATTTACACCTTCAAATTACTTCAGAGCTTTCATTTATTAATCAATTTACATGCAAATTACACATTATATGTAGCGTTTGTTCTTCTACAGACTCTAGTAGACATTTTAGTCCAAAGTCTATTTGTTGATTTTATAAAAATTTATAAATATCATATATATCATATTTTTTTAGAAGGGTAACTTTGAAAAATTATAATATTGCACTAAACACTTTTTTGATAAAACTGATCACTAGAATCCTTTATTATGTGCTTAATTTAATATCTGAGTGTTATAGATATGATTTTAGTTGACACATGTGTTCCCTGAAACTATTTGAAAATTTGTTGCATAATTCGTTGTTTATTTTTTTTCTCCTTTTCTGTTTAGGTTGTGATAATGAAACTTGGACCAGCTGCAGCGCTTTCTATACCCATTTAACAAAAAAAATTATAATCAAATTGAACTACTTTTAATTTTACATTGATATGCCACCTTAGCCTTCAAATCTTAGAATTTCGCAAATTTTGCATCTCTAAGCAAGTTTTCTTGCATTTTGTTTTGTACTAAAAATCATCGAATTTAGCAATATTTTGACCTTTATCATCTCCTTTTACTTTATGTAATTTAAACAAAATATCATCGAATTAGGCCGTTTTTCCACGTTTTTGTGAATTTTCAGTTTATTGTTATTAATTCATTATATATACGATAAAAATTATGCAAACACATAATTGATCAGAAAATAACCTTAAACACTTCATTTTCAATCAAATATTAGTTTTTCGTTAAAATACTGAGTAAGATATTGGAAAGGGGAGAAGTTCTGTTTTTATTGCATATATCGACGTTTCAGCCGGATTAGAGCGGTTTTACGTGTACATCTTCCATCGGTAATATAAACGGAAAATCAGGAACATTTTAGTTAACTCTAATGAAAACACATTGATTTTTATCATTTGTATATGAAACAACATTGTCATATGTCTTTTCTTTGATCTAAATAATACGAATCCTCGCTCTATGATTTGAAGTTAAAATCCTCAAATATGGTAATATAGTGACTTTTTTACGTTATTCATGTAGTGTGATTTTACGTATATATATTCGTTTTTACCAATATTTCGATACTACTTTATGTTTCCCCACGATATGTGATTTAGCCTTCAAATTTCAAAATTTCGCAAATTTTGCATCTCTAAGCAAGTTTTTTGCATTTTGTTTTATACTAAAAATCATCGAATTTAGCAATATTTTGACCTATATCATCCCCCTTTTCCTTTATGTGATTTAAACAAAATATCATCGAATTAGGCCATTTTTCCACGTTTTTGTGAATTTTCAGTTTATTTTTATTAATTCATTAAATATACGATAAAAATTATGCAAACACATAATTGATTAGAAAATAACCTTAAATACTTCATTTTCAATCATCTATTTGTTTCTCGTTAAAATACTGAGTAAGATATTGAAAACAGGAGAAGTTCTGTTTTTATTGCATATATCGACGTTTCAGCCGGATTATAACGGGTTTACGTGTACATCTTCCATCGGTAATATAAACCGAAAATCAGGAACATTTTAGTTCATTTAGGAACATTTGCCTCTGCATCCCTCTCTTGAGCCTCTTCAGAGGCTCCAGAGTGTGATGCAGAGTCTAAAGAGAGTGATGCAGAGGCCCAAGAGAGTGGTGCAGAGGCTAAAGTGAGTGATGCAAAGGCTCAGGAGAGTGATGCAGAGGCTCAAAAGAGTGATGCAGAGGCTCCAGAGAGGGATGCAGAGGCTCAGGAGAGTGATGCAGAGGCTCAAAAGAGTGATGCAGGGGGCTCAAGTGAGGGAAGCAGAGGCACAAGAGAGGGATGCAGAGGCTCTTGAGAGTGATGAAGAGGCTCAAGAGAGGGATGCAGAGGCTCAAGAGAGTGATTCAGAAGCTTACGAGTGTGATTCAGAGGCTTACGAGAGTGATGCAGAGGCTTAAGAGAGTGATGTAGAGGCTTACGAAAGTGATGCAGAGGCTCAAAAGAGGGATGCAGAGGCTTAAAAGGGTGATGCAGAGGCTCAAGAGAGTGATGCAGAGGCTCAGGAGAGGGATGCAGAGGCTAAAGTGAGTGATGCAGAGGCTCAAGAGAGTTATGCAGAGGCTCAAGAGAGTGATGCAGAGGCTTACGAGATTGATGCAGATGATCAAGAGAGGGATGCAGAGGCTTAAGAGAGTGATGCAGAGGCTGAAGAGTGTTGAAGAGGCTTAAGAGAGGGATGCAGAGTCTCAAGAGAGTGATGCAGAGGCTCAAGAGAGTGATGCAGAGGCTCAAGAGAGTGATGCAGAGGCTTAAGAGAGGGATGCAGAGGCTCAAGAGAGGGATGTAGAGGCTGAAGAGATTGATTCAGAGGCTTACGAGAGTGATGCAGAGGCTCAAGAGTGTGATGCAGAGGCTCTAGAGAGTGATGCAGAGGTTCAAGAGAGGGATGCACAGCTTTAAGCGAGTGATGCAGAGGCTCAAGAGAGTGATGCAGAGGCTTAGGAGAGGGATGCCGAGGCTCAAGAGAGTGATGCAGAGGCTTAGGAGAGGGATGCAGAGGCTCCAGAGAGTGATGCAGAGGCTGAAAAGAGAGATGCAGAGGCTTAAGAGAGTGATGCAGAGGCTCAAGAGAGTGATGCAGAGGCTCAAGAGAATGATGTAGAGGCTTAGGAGAGGGATGCAGAGGCTCAGGAGAATGATGCAGAGGCTCAAGAGAGTGATGCAGAGAATCAGGAGAGGGATGCAGCGGCTTAAGAGAGTGATACAGAGGTTGAAGAGAGTGATGCAGAGGATCAGGAGAGTGATGTAGAGGCTCAAGAGAGTGATGCAGAGGATCAAGTGAGTGATGCAGAGGCTCAAGAGAGTGATGCAGAGGATCAGGAGAGGGAAGCAGAGGCTTAAGAGAGTGATGCAGAGGATGAAGCGAGTAATGCAGAGGCTCTAGAAAGTGATGCACAGGCTCAAGAGAGTGTTGCAGAGGCTCAAGAGAGTAATGCACAGGATCAAGAGAGTGATGCAGAGGCTCGAGAGAGTGATGCAGAGGCCTCAGGAGAGGGATTCAGAGGCTTAAGAGAGTGAGGCAGAGGCTCAAGAGAGGGATGCAGAGGCTCAAGAGAGGGATGCAGAGGCTCATGAGAGGGATGCAGGACGTCAAGAGAGAGACGCTGAAGCTCAAAAGAGGCATACAGAGGCTTAAGAGCGTGATGCAGAGGCTCAAGAGAGTGATGTAGAGGCTCAAAAGAGGCATGCAGAGGCTTAAGAGCGTGATGCAGAGGATCAAGAAAGTGATGCAGAGGCTCAAGAGAGTGATGCAGAGGCTGAAGAGAGTGACGCAGAGGCTGAAGAGAGGAATGCAGAGGCTCAAGAGAGGGATGAATAGGCTCAAGAGAGGGATGCAGAGGCAATTGAGAGTGATGTTGAGGCTCAAGAGAGGGATGCAGAGGCTTAAGAGAGTGATGCAGAGGCTCAAGAGAGGGATGCAGAGGCTTAAGAGAGTTATGCAAAGGCTCAAGAGAGGGATGCAGAGGCTCAAGAGAATGATGTAGAGGCATAAGAGAGGGATGCAGAGGCTCAAGAGAATGATGCAGAGGCTCAAGAGAGTGATGCAGAGGATCAAGAGAGGGAAGCAGAGGCTGAAGAGAGTGATGCAGAGGCTAAGGAGAATGATGCAGAGGCTCAAGAGAGGGATGCAGAGGCTCAAGAGAGTGATGCAGAGGCTCAAGAGAGGGATGCAGAGGCTCAAGTGAGTGATTCAGAGGCTCAAGAGAGTGATGCAGAGGGTGAAGTGAGGAATGCAGAGGACAAAGAGAGGGATGCAAAGGCTCAAGAGAGTGATGCAGAGGCTTAAGAGAGGGATGCAGAGGCTCAAGAGAATGATGAAGAGGCTCAAGAGAGTGCTGCAGAGGCTCAAGAGAGGGCTGCTGAGGCTCCAGAGAGGGATGCAGAGGCTCCAGAGAGTGATGCAGATGCTGAAAAGAGAGATGCAGAGGCTCAACAGAGTGATGCAGAGGCTCAAGAGAATGATGTAGAGGCTTAGGAGAGGGATGCAGAGGCTCAGGAGAATGATGCAGAGGCTCAAGAGAATGATGCAGAGGATCTGGAGAGGGATGCAGCGGCTTAAGAGAGTGATACAGAGGCTGAAGAGAGTGATGAAGAGGCTCAAGAGAGTGATGCAGAGGATCAAGAGAGTGATGCAGAGGATCAAGAGAGGGTAGCAGAGGCTCAAGAGAGGGATGCAGGGGGTTCAAGAGAGTGATGCAGAGGCTTAAGAGAGGGATGCAGAAGCTCAAGAGAGTGATGCAGAGGCTCAAGAGAGGGATGCAGGGGGGTTCAAGAGAGTGATACAGAGGCTCAAAAGAGTGATTCAGGGGCTTACGAGAGTGATTCAGAGGCTTAAGAGAGTGATGCAGAGGCTTAAGAGAGGGATGCAGAGGCTCATGAGAGGGATGCAGAGGGTAAAGAGAGGGATGCAGAGGCTCAAGAGAGGGAAGCAGAGGCTGAAGTGAGGGATGCAGAGGACAAAGAGAGGGATGCAAAGGCTCAAGAGAGTGATGCAGAGGCTAAAGAGAGGGATGCAGAGGCTCAAGAGAGGGAAGCAGAGGCTGAAGTGAGGGATGCAGAGGACAAAGAGATGGATGCAAAGGCTCAAGAGAGTGATGCAGAGGCTTACGAGAGGGATGCAGAGGCTCAAGAGAGTGATGCAGAAGCTTAAGAGAATGATGTAGAGGCTTAGGAGAGTGATGCAGAGGATCAGGAGAGGGATGCAGCGGCCGAATAGAGTGATACAGAGGCTGAAGAGAGTGATGAAGAGGCTCAAGAGAATGATGAAGAGGCTCAAGAGAGTGCTGCAGAGGCTCAGGAGAGGGCGGCTGAGGCTCCAGAGAGGGATGCAGAGGCTCCAGAGAGTGATGCAGAGGCTGAAAAGAGAGATGCAGAGGCTCAAGAGAGTGATGGAGAGGCTCAAGAGAGTGATGCAGAGGATCAAGAGAGGGAAGCAGAGCCTTAAGAGAGTGATGCAGAGGCTGAAGAGAGTGATGTAGAGGATCAAGAGAGTGATGCAGAGGCTCGAGAGAGGGATGCAGAGGCTCATGAGAGGGATGCAGGACGTCAAGAGAGAGACGCTGAGGCTCAAAAGAGGCATACAGAGGCTTAAGAGCGTGATGCAGAGGCTCAAGAGAGTGATGCAGAGGCTCTAAAGAGGCATGCAGAGGCTTAAGAGCGTGATGCAGAGGCTCAAGAGAGTGATGCAGAGGCTCAAGAGAGTGATGCAGAGGCTGAAGAGAGTGATGCATAGGCTCAAGAGAGGAATGCAGAGGCTCAAGAGAAGGATGAATAGGCTCAAGAGAGGGATGCAGAGGCTCAAGAGAGGGATGAAGAGGCTAAAGTGAGGAATGTAGAGGCACTTGAGAGTGATGCAGAGGCTCAAGAGAGGGATGCAGAGGCTTCAGAGAGTGATGCAGAGGATCAAGAGAGGGATGCAAAGGCTTAAGAGAGTTATGCAAAGGCTCAAGAGAGGGATGCAGAGGCTCAAGAGAATGATGTAGAGGCATAAGAGAGGGATGCAGAGGCTCAAGAGAATGATGCAGAGGCTCAAGAGATTGATGCAAAGGATCAAGAGAAGGAAGCAGAGGCTTATGTGAGTAATGCAGAGGCTTAAGAGAGTGATGCAGAGGCTCTAGAGAGTGATTCAGAGGCTTACGAGAGTGCTGCAGAGGATCAAGAGAGGGAAGCAGAGGCTTAAGAGAGTGATGCAGAGGCTGAAGCGAGTGATGCAGAGGCTCTAGAAAGTGATGCACAGGCTCAAGACAGTGATGCAGAGGCTCAAGAGAGTAATGCACAGGATCAAGAGAGTGATGCAGAGGCTCGAGAGAGTGATGCAGAGGACTCAGGAGAGGAATTCAGAGGCTTAAGAGAGTGAGGCAGAGGCTCAAGAGAGGGATGCAGAGGCTCAAGAGAGGGATGCAGAGGCTCATGAGAGGGATGCAGAGACTCAAGAGAGTGATGCAGAGGCTGAAGGGAGAGATGCAGAGGCTCAAGTGAGGGATGCAGAGGCTCAAGAGAGTGATGCAGAGGCTCCAGAGTGTGATGCAGAGGCTCAAGAGAGTGATGCAGAGGCCCAAGAGAGTTATGCAAAGGCTCAAGAGAGGGATGCAGAGGCACAAGAGAATGATGTAGAGGCATAAGAGAGGGATGCAGAGGCTCAAGAGAATGATGCAGAGGCTCAAGAGAGTGATGCAGAGGATCAAGAGAGGGAAGCAGAGGCTTATGTGAGTAATGCAGAGGCTGAAGAGAGTGATGCAGAGGCTAAGGAGAATGATGCAGAGGCTTAAGAGAGGGATGCAGAGGCTCAAGAGTGAGACGCAAAGGCTCAAGAGAGCGATGCAGAGGCTGAAGAGAGTGTTCCAGAGGCTTAAGAGAGGGATGCAGAGGCCCAAGAGAGTGATGCAGAGGCTGAAGAGAGTGTTGAAGAGGCTAAAGAGAGTGATGCAGAGGCTCCAGAGAGGGATGCAGAGGCTCAAGAGAGTGATGCAGAGGCTGACGAGACAGATGCAGAGGCTCAAGTGAGGGATGCAGAGGCTCAAGAGAGTGATGCAGAGGCTCAAGAGTGTGATGCAGAGGCTCAAGAGAGTGATGCAGAGGCCCAAGTGAGTGATGCAGAGGCTAAAGTGAATGATACAGAGGCTCATGAGAGTGATGCAGAGGCTCAAGAGAGTGATGCAGAGGCCCCAGAGAGGGATGCAGAGGCTCTTGAGAGTGACGCAGAGGGTCATGAGAGGGATGCAGAGGCTTAGGAGAGTGATGCAAAGGCTCAAGTGAGGGATTCAGAGGCACATGAGAGGGATGCAGAGGCTCAAGAGAGTGATGCAGAGGCTGAAGAAAGAGATGCAGAGGCTCAAGTGAGGGATGCAGAGGCTCTTTAGAGTGATGCAGAGGTTCAAGAGAGGGATGCAGAGGCTCAAGAGAGTGATTCAGAGGCTTACGAGAGTGATGCAGAGGCTTAAGAGAGGGATGCAGTGGCGCAAGAGAGTGATTCAGAGGCTCAAGAGTGGGATGAAGAGGCTCAAGAGAGTGATTCAGAGGCTTACGAGAGTGATGCAGAGGCTTAATAGAGTGTTGCAGAGGCTTAAAAGAGGGTTGCAGAGGCTCAAGAGACGAATGCAGAGGCTCAAGAGAGGGATGCATGGGTTCAAAAGAGGGATGCAGAGGCTGAAATGAAGGATGAAGAGGCACAAGAGAGGGATGCATAGGCTCTTGAGAGTGATGCAGAGGCTCAAGAGAGGGATGCAGAGGCTTAAAAGGGTGATGCAGAGACTCAAGAGAGGGATGCAGAGGCTAAAGTGAGTGATGCAGAGGCACAAGAGAAAGATGCAGAGGCACTTGAAAGGGATGCAGATTCTCAAGAGAGGGTTGCAGAGGCTCAAGTGAGTAATGCAGAGGCTCAAGAGAGTTATGCAGAGGCTCAAGAGAGTGATGCAGAGGCTTACGTGAGTGATACAGAGGTTGAAGAGAGTGTTGCAGAGGCTTAAGAGAGGGATGCAGAGGCTCAAGAGTGTGATGCAGAGGCTCAAGAGAGTGATGCAGAGGCCCAAGAGAGTGATGCAGAGGCTAAAGTGAATGATACAGAGGCTCATGAGAGTGATGCAGAGGCTCAAGAGAGTGATGCAGAGGCCCCAGAGAGGGATGCAGAGGCTCTTGAGAGTGACGCAGAGGCTCATGAGAGGGATGCAGAAGCTTAGGAGAGTGATGCAAAGGCTCAAGTGAGGGATTCAGAGGCACATGAGAGGGATGCAGAGGCTCAAGAGAGTGATGCAGAGGCTGAAGAAAGAGATGCAGAGGCTCAAGTGAGGGATGCAGAGGCTCAAGAGAGTGATGCAGTCTCAAGAGAGGGATTCAGAGGCTCAAGTGAGGGATGAAGAGGCACAAGAGACGGATATAGAGGCTCTTTAGAGTGATGCAGAGGTTCAAGAGAGGGATGCAGAGGCTCAAGAGAGTGATTCAGAGGCTTACGAGAGTGATGCAGAGGCTTAAGAGAGGGATGCAGTGGCGCAAGAGAGTGATTCAGAGGCTCAAGAGTGGGATGAAGAGGCTCAAGAGAGTGATTCAGAGGCTTACGATAGTGATGCAGAGGCTTAATAGAGAGATGCAGAGGCTTAAAAGAGGGTTGCAGAGGCTCAAGAGACGAATGCAGAGGCTCAAGAGAGGGATGCATGGGTTCAAAAGAGGGATGCAGAGGCTGAAGTGAAGGATGCAGAGGCACAAGAGAGGGATGCAGAGGCTCTTGAGAGTGATGCAGAGGCTCAAGAGAGGGATGCAGAGGCTTAAAAGGGTGATGCAGCGACTCAAGAGAGGGATGCAGAGGCTAAAGTGAGTGATGCAGAGGCACAAGAGAAAGATGCAGAGGCACTTGAAAGTGATGCAGATTCTCAAGAGAGGGTTGCAGAGGCTCAAGTGAGTAATGCAGAGGCTCAAGAGAGTTATGCAGAGGCTCAAGAGAGTGATTCAGATGCTTCCGAGAGTGATGCAGAGGCTTAAGAGAGGGATGCACAGGCTCAAGAGAGTGATTCAGAGGATCAAGAGAGGGATGCAGAGGCTCATGAGAGTGATTCAGAGGCTCAAGAGAGTGATGCAGAGGCTCAAGAGAGGGATGCAGAGGCTTAAGCGAGTGATGCAAAGGCTCAAGAGAAGGATGCAAAGGCTCATGAGAGGGATGGAGGAGTTCTAGAGAGAGATCCAGAGGCTCACGAAAGGGATACAGAGGTTCAAGAGTGTGATGCAGATGCTCAAGAGAGTGATGCAGAGACTCAAGAGAGTGATGCAGAGGCCCAAGAGAGTTATGCAAAGGCTCAAGAGAGCGATGCAGAGGCACAAGAGAGTGTTTCAGAGGCTTACGAGAGCGATGCAGAGGCTTAAGAGAGGGATGCAGTGGCGCAAGAGAGTGATTCAGAGGCTCAAGAGTGGGATGAAGAGGCTCAAGAGAGTGATTCAGAGGCTTACGAGAGTGATGCAGAGGCTTAATAGAGTGATGCAGAGGCTTAAATGAGGGTTGCAGAGGCTCAAGAGAGGAATGCAGAGGCTCAAGAGAGGGATGCAGGGGCTCAAAAGAGGGATGCAGAGGCTCAAGTGAAGGATGCAGAGGCATAAGAGAGGGATGCAGAGGCTCTTGAGAGTGATGCAGAGGCTCAAGAGAGGGATGCAGAGGCTTAAAAGGGTGATGCAGAGACTCAAGAGAGGGATGCAGAGGCTAAAGTGAGTGATGCAGAGGCACAAGAGAAAGATGCAGAGAAACTTGAAAGTGATGCAGATTCTCAAGAGAGGGTTGCAGAGGCTCAAGTGAGTAATGCAGAGGCTCAAGAGAGTTATGCAGAGGCTCAAGAGAGTGATGCAGAGGCTTACGTGAGTGATGCAAAGGTTGAAGAGAGTGTTGCAGAGGCTTAAGAGAGGGATGCAGAGGCTAAAGTGAGTGATGCAGAGGCACAAGAGAAAGATGCAGAGAAACTTGAAAGTGATGCAGATTCTCAAGAGAGGGTTGCAGAGGCTCAAGTGAGTAATGCAGAGGCTCAAGAGAGTGATGCAGAGGCTCAAGAGAGGGATGCAGAGGCTTAAGCGAGTGATGCAAAGGCTCAAGAGAAGGATGCAAAGGCTCATGAGAGGGATGGAGGAGTTCTAGAGAGAGATCCAGAGGCTCACGAAAGGGATACAGAGGTTCAAGAGTGTGATGCAGATGCTCAAGAGAGTGATGCAGAGACTCAAGAGAGTGATGCAGAGGCCCAAGAGAGTTATTCAAAGGCTCAAGAGAGGGATGCAGAGGCACAAGAGAATGATGTAGAGGCATAAGAGAGGGATGCAGAGGCTCAAGAGAATGATGCAGAGGCTCAAGAGAGTGATGCAGAGGATCAAGAGAGGGAAGCAGAGGCTTATGTGAGTAATGCAGAGGCTGAAGAGAGTGATGCAGAGGCTAAGGAGAATGATGCAGAGGCTTAAGAGAGGGATGCAGAGGCTCAAGAGGGAGACGCAAAGGATCAAGAAAGCGATGCAGAGGCTGAAGAGAGTGTTGCAGAGGCTTAAGAGAGGGATGCAGAGGCTCAAGAGAGGGATGCAGAGGCTTAAGAGAGTGATGCAGAGGCTGAATAGAGTGTTCCAGAGGCTTAAGAGAGGGATGCAGAGGCCCAAGAGAGTGATGCAGAGGCTGAAGAGAGTGTTGAAGAGGCTTAAGAGAGTGATGCAGAGGCTCCAGAGAGGGATGCAGAGGCTCAAGAGAGTGATGCAGAGGCTGACGAGAGAGATGCAGAGGCTCAAGTGAGGGATGCAGAGGCTCAAGAGAGTGATGCAGAGGCTCAAGAGTGTGATGCTGAGGCTCAAGAGAGTGATGCAGAGGCCCAAGAGAGTGACGCAGAGGCTAAAGTGAATGATACAGAGGCTCATGAGAGTGATGCAGAGGCTCAAGAGAGTGATGCAGAGGCCCCAGAGAGGGATGCAGAGGCTCTTGAGAGTGACGCAGAGGCTCATGAGAGGGATGCAGAGGCTTAGGAGAGTGATGCAAAGGCTCAAGTGAGGGATTCAGAGGCACATGAGAGGGATGCAGAGGCTCAAGAGAGTGATGCAGAGGCTGAAGAGAGAGATGCAGAGGCTCAAGTGAGGGATGCAGAGGCTCAAGAGAGTGATGCAGAGGCTCAAGAGAGGGATTCAGAGGCTCAAGTGAGGGATGAAGAGGCACAAGAGACGGATGTAGAGGCTCTTTAGAGTGATGCAGAGGTTCAAGAGAGGGATGCAGAGGCTCAAGAGAGTGATTCAGAGGCTTACGAGAGCGATGCAGAGGCTTAAGAGAGGGATGCAGTGGCGCAAGAGAGTGATTCAGAGGCTCAAGAGTGGGATGAAGAGGCTCAAGAGAGTGATTCAGAGGCTTACGAGAGTGATGCAGAGGCTTAAGAGAGTGATGCAGAGACTTACGAAAGTGATGCAGAGGCTCAAAAGAGGGATGCAGAGGCTTAAAAGGGTGATGCAGAGGCTCAAGAGACTGATGCAGAGGCTCAGGAGAGGGATGCAGAGGCTAAAGTGAGTGATGCAGAGGCTCAAGAGAGTTATGCAGAGGCTCAAGAGAGTGATGCAGAGGCTTACGAGAGGGATGCAGAGGCTCAAGAGAGGGATGTAGAGGCTCAAGAGAGTGATTCAGAGGCTTACGAGAGTGATGCAGAGGCTCAAGAGTGTGATGCAGAGGTTCAAGAAAGGGATGCACAGCTTTAAGAGAGTGATGCAGAGGCTCAAGAGAGTGATGCAGAGGCCTAAGAAAGGGATGCCGAGGCTCAAGAGAGTGATGCAGAGGCTCAAGAGAGGGATGCGGAGGCTCAAGAGAGTGTTTCAGAGGCTTACGAGAGTGATGCAGAGGCTCAAGAGTGTGACGCAGAGGCTCTAGAGAGTGATGCAGAGGTTCAAGAGAGGGATGCACAGCTTTAAGAGAGTGATGCAGAGGCTCAAAAGAGTGATGCAGAGGCTTAAGAGAGGGATGCCGAGGCTCAAAAGAGTGATGCAGAGGCTCCAGAGAGGGATGTAGAGGCTCTAGAGAGTGATGCAGAGGCTCAAGAGAGTGATGCAGAGGCTAAGCAGAATGATGCAGAGGCTCAAAAGAGGGATGCAGAGGCTAAAGAGAGTGATGCAGAGGCTCAAGAGAGGGATGCAGAGGCTCAAGTGAGTGATTCAGAGGCTCAAGAGAGTGATGCAGAGGCTTAAGAGAGGGATGCTGAGGTCAAGAGAGTGATGCAGAGGCACTATATAACCATTTTTGAGGATTTTAACTTCAAATCATAGAGCGAGGTTTCGTATTATTTAGATCCAAGAAAAGACATATGACAATGTTGTTTCCAATACAAATGATAAAAAACAATGTGTTTTCATTAGAATTAACTATAATGTTCTTGATTTTCCGTTTATATTAACGAGGGAAGATGTACACGTAAAACCGCTCTAATCCGGCTGAAACGTCGATATATGCAATAAAAACCGAACTTTAACCCTTTTCAATATCTTACTCAGTATTTTAACGAGAAACAAATAGATGATTGAAAATGAAGTATTTAAGGTTATTATCTAATCAATTATGTGTTTGCATCCTTTTTATCGTATATATATATGAATTAATACCCATGGACGGAAAATTCACAAAAACGTGGAAAACGGCAAAATATTGCCTAATTCGATGATATTTTGTTTAAATCACATGAAGGAAAAGGAGATGATAAACGTTAAAATATTGCTAAATTCGATGATTTTTCGTACGAAGCAAAATGCAAGAAAACTTCCTTATAATGCAATATTATGCGAAATTCTGAGATTTGAAGGCCAAATCACATATCGTGATATTACATGAAATAGTATCGAAATATTGGTAAAATGAATATATTTACGTAATATCAAACTACATGAAAAACGTGAAAAAAGTCACTATATAACCATATTTGAGGATTTTAACTTCAAATCATAGAGCGAGGTTTCGTATTATTTAGTTCCAAGAAAAGACATATGACAATGTTGTTTCCAATAGAAATGATAAAAAACAATGTGTTTTCATTAGAATTAACTATAATGTTCTTGATTTTCCGTTTATATTAACGAGGGAAGATGTACACGTAAAACCGCTCTAATCCGGCTGAAACGTCGATATATGCAATAAAAACCGAACTTCTCCCCTTTTCAATATCTTACTCAGTATTTTAACGAGAAACAAATAGATGATTGAAAATGAAGTATTTAAGGTTATTATCTAATCAATTATGTGTTTGCATCATTTTTATCGCATATATATATGAATTAATACCCATGGACGGAAAATTCACAAAAACGTGGAAAACGGCAAAATATTGCCTAATTCGATGATATTTTGTTTAAATCACATGAAGGAAAAGGAGATGACAAACGTTAAAATATTGCTAAATTCGATGATTTTTCGTACGAAGCAAAATGCAAGAAAACTTGCTTATAATGCAATATTATGCGAAATTCTGAGATTTGAAGGCCAAATCACATATCGTGATATTACATGAAATAGTATCGAAATATTGGTAAAAATGAATATATTTACGTAATATCAAACTACATGAAAAACGTGAAAAAAGTCACTATATAACCATATTTGAGGATTTTAACTTCAAATCATAGAGCGAGGTTTCGTATTATTTAGTTCCAAGAAAAGACATATAACAATGTTGTTTCCAATACAAATGATAAAAAACAATGTGTTTTCATTAGAATTAACTATAATGTTCTTGATTTTCCGTTTATATTAACGAGGGAAGATGTACACGTAAAACCGCTCTAATCCGGCTGAAACGTCGATATATGCAATAAAAACCGAACTTCTCCCCTTTTCAATATCTTACTCAGTATTTTAACGAGAAACAAATAGATGATTGAAAATGAAGTATTTAAGGTTATTATCTAATCAATTATGCGTTTGCATCATTTTTATCGCATATATATATGAATTAATACCCATGGACGGAAAATTCACAAAAACGTGGAAAACGGCAAAATATTGCCTAATTCGATGATATTTTGTTTAAATCACATGAAGGAAAAGGAGATGATAAACGTTAAAATATTGCTAAATTCGATGATTTTTCGTACGAAGCAAAATGCAAGAAAACTTCCTTAAAATGCAATATTATGCGAAATTCTGAGATTTGAAGGCCAAATCACATATCGTGATACTACATGAAATAGTATCGAAATATTGGTAAAAATGAATATATTTACGTAATATCAAACTACATGAAAAACGTGAAAAAAGTCACTATATAACCATATTTGAGGATTTTAACTTCAAATCATAGAGCAAGGTTTCGTATTATTTAGTTCCAAGAAAAGACATATGACAATGTTGTTTCCAATACAAATGATAAAAAACAATGTGTTTTCATTAGAATTAACTATAATGTTCTTGATTTTCCGTTTATATTAACGATGGAAGATGTACACGTAAAACCGCTCTAATCCGGCTGAAACGTCGATATATGCAATAAAAACCGAACTTCTCCCCTTTTCAATATCTTACTCAGTATTTTAACGAGAAACAAATAGATGATTGAAAATGAAGTATTTAAGGTTATTATCTAATCAATTATGTGTTTGCATCATTTTTATCGTATATATATATGAATTAATACCCATGGACGGAAAATTCACAAAAACGTGGAAAACGGCAAAATATTGCCTAATTCGATGATATTTTGTTTAAATCACATGAAGGAAAAGGGGATGATAAACGTCAAAATATTGCTAAATTCGATGATTTTCCGTACGAAACAAAATGCAAGAAAACTTCCTTAAAATGCAATATTATGCGAAATTCTGAGATTTCAAGGCCAAATCACATATCGTGATACTACATGAAATAGTATCGAAATATTGGTAAAAATGAATATATTTACGTAATATCAAACTACATGAAAAACGTGAAAAAAGTCACTATATAACCATATTTGAAGATTTTAACTTCAAATCATAGAGCGAGGTTTCGTATTATTTAGTTCCTAGAAAAGACATATGACAATGTTGTTTCCAATACAAATGATAAAAAACAATGTGTTTTCATTAGAATTAACTATAATGTTCTTGATTTTCCGTTTATATTAACGAGGGAAGATGTACACGTAAAACCGCTCTAATCCGGCTGAAACGTCGATATATGCAATAAAAACCGAACTTCTCCCCTTTTCAACATCTTACTCAGTATTTTAACGAGAAACAAATAGATGATTGAAAATGAAGTATTTAAGGTTATTATCTAATCAATTATGTGTTTGCATCATTTTTATCGTATATATATGAATTAAAACCCATGGACTGAAAATTCACAAAAACGTGGAAAACGGCAAAATATTGTCTAATTCGATGATATTTTGTTTAAATCACATGAAGGAAAAGGAGATGATAAACGTTAAACTATTGCTAAATTCGATGATTTTTCGTACGAAGCAAAATGCAAGAAAACTTGCTTAAAATGCAATATTATGCGAAATTCTGAGATTTGAAGGCCAAATCACATATCGTGATACTACATGAAATAGTATCGAAATATTGGTAAAAATGAATATATTTACGTAATATCAAACTATATGAAAAACGTGAAAAAAGTCACTATATAACCATATTTGAGGATTTTAACTTCAAATCATAGAGCGAGGTTTCGTATTATTTAGTTCCAAGAAAAGACATATGACTATGTTGTTTCCAATACAAATGATAAAAAACAATGTGTTTTCATTAGAATTAACTATAATGTTCTTGATTTTCCGTTTATATTAACGAGGGAAGATGTACACGTAAAACCGCTCTAATCTGGCTGAAACGTCGATATATGCAATAAAAACCGAACTTCTCCCCTTTTCAACATCTTACTCAGTATTTTAACGAGAAACAAATAGATGATTGAAAATGAAGTATTTAAGGTTATTATCTAATCAATTATGTGTTTGCATCATTTTTATCGTATATATATATGAATTAATACCCATGGACGGAAAATTCACAAAAACGTGGAAAACGGCAAAATATTGCCTAATTCGATGATATTTTGTTTAAATCACATGAAGGAAAAGGGGATGATAAACGTCAAAATATTGCTAAATTCGATGATTTTCCGTACGAAACAAAATGCAAGAAAACTTCCTTAAAATGCAATATTATGCGAAATTCTGAGATTTCAAGGCCAAATCACATATCGTGATACTACATGAAATAGTATCGAAATATTGGTAAAAATGAATATATTTACGTAATATCAAACTACATGAAAAACGTGAAAAAAGTCACTATATAACCATATTTGAAGATTTTAACTTCAAATCATAGAGCGAGGTTTCGTATTATTTAGTTCCTAGAAAAGACATATGACAATGTTGTTTCCAATACAAATGATAAAAAACAATGTGTTTTCATTAGAATTAACTATAATGTTCTTGATTTTCCGTTTATATTAACGAAGGAAGATGTACACGTAAAACCGCTCTAATCCGGCTGAAACGTCGATATATGCAATAAAAACCGAACTTCTCCCCTTTTCAACATCTTACTCAGTATTTTAACGAGAAACAAATAGATGATTGAAAATGAAGTATTTAAGGTTATTATCTAATCAATTATGTGTTTGCATCATTTTTATCGTATATATATGAATTAAAACCCATGGACTGAAAATTCACAAAAACGTGGAAAACGGCAAAATATTGTCTAATTCGATGATATTTTGTTTAAATCACATGAAGGAAAAGGAGATGATAAACGTTAAAATATTGCTAAATTCGATGATTTTTCGTACGAAGCAAAATGCAAGAAAACTTGCTTAAAATGCAATATTATGCGAAATTCTGAAATTTGAAGGCCAAATCACATATCGTGATACTACATGAAATAGTATCGAAATATTGGTAAAAATGAATATATTTACGTAATATCAAACTATATGAAAAACGTGAAAAAAGTCACTATATAACCATATTTGAGGATTTTAACTTCAAATCATAGAGCGAGGTTTCGTATTATTTAGTTCCAAGAAAAGACATATGACTATGTTGTTTCCAATACAAATGATAAAAAACAATGTGTTTTCATTCGAATTAACTATAATGTTCTTGATTTTCCGTTTATATTAACGATGGAAGATGTACACGTAAAACCGCTCTAATCCGGCTGAAACGTCGATATATGCAATAAAAACCGAACTTCTCCCCTTTTCAATATCTTACTCAGTATTTTAACGAGAAACAAATAGATGATTGAAAATGAAGTATTTAAGGTTATTATCTAATCAATTATGTGTTTGCATCATTTTTATCGTATATATATATGAATTAATACCCATGGACGGAAAATTCACAAAAACGTGGAAAACGGCAAAATATTGCCTAATTCGATGATATTTTGTTTAAATCACATGAAGGAAAAGGGGATGATAAACGTCAAAATATTGCTAAATTCGATGATTTTCCGTACGAAACAAAATGCAAGAAAACTTCCTTAAAATGCAATATTATGCGAAATTCTGAGATTTGAAGGCCAAATCACATATCGTGATACTACATGAAATAGTATCGAAATATTGGTAAAAATGAATATATTTACGTAATATCAAACTACATGAAAAACGTGAAAAAAGTCACTATATAACCATATTTGAAGATTTTAACTTCAAATCATAGAGCGAGGTTTCGTATTATTTAGTTCCTAGAAAAGACATATGACAATGTTGTTTCCAATACAAATGATAAAAAACAATGTGTTTTCATTAGAATTAACTATAATGTTCTTGATTTTCCGTTTATATTAACGAGGGAAGATGTACACGTAAAACCGCTCTAATCCGGCTGAAACGTCGATATATGCAATAAAAACCGAACTTCTCCCCTTTTCAACATCTTACTCAGTATTTTAACGAGAAACAAATAGATGATTGAAAATGAAGTATTTAAGGTTATTATCTAATCAATTATGTGTTTGCATCATTTTTATCGTATATATATGAATTAAAACCCATGGACTGAAAATTCACAAAAACGTGGAAAACGGCAAAATATTGTCTAATTCGATGATATTTTGTTTAAATCACATGAAGGAAAAGGAGATGATAAACGTTAAAATATTGCTAAATTCGATGATTTTTCGTACGAAGCAAAATGCAAGAAAACTTGCTTAAAATGCAATATTATGCGAAATTCTGAAATTTGAAGGCCAAATCACATATCGTGATACTACATGAAATAGTATCGAAATATTGGTAAAAATGAATATATTTACGTAATATCAAACTATATGAAAAACGTGAAAAAAGTCACTATATAACCATATTTGAGGATTTTAACTTCAAATCATAGAGCGAGGTTTCGTATTATTTAGTTCCAAGAAAAGACATATGACTATGTTGTTTCCAATACAAATGATAAAAAACAATGTGTTTTCATTAGAATTAACTATAATGTTCTTGATTTTCCGTTTATATTAACGAGGGAAGATGTACACGTAAAACCGCTCTAATCTGGCTGAAACGTCGATATATGCAATAAAAACCGAACTTCTCCCCTTTTCAACATCTAACTCAGTATTTTAACGAGAAACAAATAGATGATTGAAAATGAAGTATTTAAGGTTATTATCTAATCAATTATGTGTTTGCATCATTTTTATCGTATATATATATGAATTAATACCCATGGACGGAAAATTCACAAAAACGTGGAAAACGGCAAAATATTGCCTAATTCGATGATATTTTGTTTAAATCACATGAAGGAAAAGGGGATGATAAACGTCAAAATATTGCTAAATTCGATGATTTTCCGTACGAAACAAAATGCAAGAAAACTTCCTTAAAATGCAATATTATGCGAAATTCTGAGATTTCAAGGCCAAATCACATATCGTGATACTACATGAAATAGTATCGAAATATTGGTAAAAATGAATATATTTACGTAATATCAAACTACATGAAAAACGTGAAAAAAGTCACTATATAACCATATTTGAAGATTTTAACTTCAAATCATAGAGCGAGGTTTCGTATTATTTAGTTCCTAGAAAAGACATATGACAATGTTGTTTCCAATACAAATGATAAAAAACAATGTGTTTTCATTAGAATTAACTATAATGTTCTTGATTTTCCGTTTATATTAACGAAGGAAGATGTACACGTAAAACCGCTCTAATCCGGCTGAAACGTCGATATATGCAATAAAAACCGAACTTCTCCCCTTTTCAACATCTTACTCAGTATTTTAACGAGAAACAAATAGATGATTGTAAATGAAGTATTTAAGGTTATTATCTAATCAATTATGTGTTTGCATCATTTTTATCGTATATATATGAATTAAAACCCATGGACTGAAAATTCACAAAAACGTGGAAAACGGCAAAATATTGTCTAATTCGATGATATTTTGTTTAAATCACATGAAGGAAAAGGAGATGATAAACGTTAAAATATTGCTAAATTCGATGATTTTTCGTACGAAGCAAAATGCAAGAAAACTTGCTTAAAATGCAATATTATGCGAAATTCTGAAATTTGAAGGCCAAATCACATATCGTGATACTACATGAAATAGTATCGAAATATTGGTAAAAATGAATATATTTACGTAATATCAAACTATATGAAAAACGTGAAAAAAGTCACTATATAACCATATTTGAGGATTTTAACTTCAAATCATAGAGCGAGGTTTCGTATTATTTAGTTCCAAGAAAAGACATATGACTATGTTGTTTCCAATACAAATGATAAAAAACAATGTGTTTTCATTAGAATTAACTATAATGTTCTTGATTTTCCGTTTATATTAACGAGGGAAGATGTACACGTAAAACCGCTCTAATCTGGCTGAAACGTCGATATATGCAATAAAAACCGAACTTCTCCCCTTTTCAACATCTTACTCAGTATTTTAACGAGAAACAAATAGATGATTGAAAATGAAGTATTTAAGGTTATTATCTAATCAATTATGTGTTTGCATCATTTTTATCGTATATATATGAATTAATACCCATGGACGGAAAATTCACAAAAACGTGGAAAACGGCAAAATATTGCCTAATTCGATGATATTTTGTTTAAATCACATGAAGGAAAAGGGGATGATAAACGTCAAAATATTGCTAAATTCGATGATTTTCCGTACGAAACAAAATGCAAGAAAACTTCCTTAAAATGCAATATTATGCGAAATTCTGAGATTTCAAGGCCAAATCACATATCGTGATACTACATGAAATAGTATCGAAATATTGGTAAAAATGAATATATTTACGTAATATCAAACTACATGAAAAACGTGAAAAAAGTCACTATATAACCATATTTGAAGATTTTAACTTCAAATCATAGAGCGAGGTTTCGTATTATTTAGTTCCTAGAAAAGACATATGACAATGTTGTTTCCAATACAAATGATAAAAAACAATGTGTTTTCATTAGAATTAACTATAATGTTCTTGATTTTCCGTTTATATTAACGAAGGAAGATGTACACGTAAAACCGCTCTAATCCGGCTGAAACGTCGATATATGCAATAAAAACCGAACTTCTCCCCTTTTCAACATCTTACTCAGTATTTTAACGAGAAACAAATAGATGATTGTAAATGAAGTATTTAAGGTTATTATCTAATCAATTATGTGTTTGCATCATTTTTATCGTATATATATGAATTAAAACCCATGGACTGAAAATTCACAAAAACGTGGAAAACGGCAAAATATTGTCTAATTCGATGATATTTTGTTTAAATCACATGAAGGAAAAGGAGATGATAAACGTTAAAATATTGCTAAATTCGATGATTTTTCGTACGAAGCAAAATGCAAGAAAACTTGCTTAAAATGCAATATTATGCGAAATTCTGAAATTTGTAGGCCAAATCACATATCGTGATACTACATGAAATAGTATCGAAATATTGGTAAAAATGAATATATTTACGTAATATCAAACTATATGAAAAACGTGAAAAAAGTCACTATATAACCATATTTGAGGATTTTAACTTCAAATCATAGAGCGAGGTTTCGTATTATTTAGTTCCAAGAAAAGACATATGACTATGTTGTTTCCAATACAAATGATAAAAAACAATGTGTTTTCATTAGAATTAACTATAATGTTCTTGATTTTCCGTTTATATTAACGAGGGAAGATGTACACGTAAAACCGCTCTAATCTGGCTGAAACGTCGATATATGCAATAAAAACCGAACTTCTCCCCTTTTCAACATCTTACTCAGTATTTTAACGAGAAACAAATAGATGATTGAAAATGAAGTATTTAAGGTTATTATCTAATCAATTATGTGTTTGCATCATTTTTATCGTATATATATGAATTAATACCCATGGACTGAAAATTCACAAAAACGTGGAAAACGACAAAATATTGCCTAATTCGATGATATTTTGTTTAAATCACATGAAGGAAAAGGAGATGATAAACGTTAAAATATTGCTAAATTCGATGATTTTTCGTACGAAGCAAAATGCAAGAAAACTTGCTTAAATGCAATATTATGCGAAATTCTGAGATTTGAAGGCCAAATCACATATCGTGATACTACATGAAATAGTTTCGAAATATTGGTAAAAATGAATTTATTCACGTAATATCAAACTACATGAAAAACGTGAAAAAAGTCACTATATAACCATATTTGAGGATTTTATCTTCAAATCATAGAGCGAGGTTTCGTATTATTTAGTTCCAAGAAAAGACATATGACAATGTTGTTTCCAATACAAATGATAAAAAACAATGTGTTTTCATTAGAATTAACTATATTGTTCTTGATTTTCCGTTTATATTAACGATGGAAGATGTACACGTAAAACCGCTCTAATCAGGCTGAAACGTCGATATATGCAATAAAAACCGAACTTCTCCCCTTTTCAATATCTTACTCAGTATTTTAACGAGAAACAAATAGATGATTGAAAATGAAGTATTTAAGGTTATTATCTAATCAATTATGTGTTTGCATAATTTTTATCGTATATATATATGAATTAATACCCATGGACGGAAAATTCACAAAAATGTGGAAAACGGCAAAATATTGCCTAATTCGATGATATTTTGTTTAAATCACATGAAGGAAAAGGAGATGATAAACGTTAAAATATTGCTAAATTCGATGATTTTTCGTACGAAGCAAAATGCAAGAAAACTTGCTTAAATGCAATATTATGCGAAATTCTGAGATTTGAAGGCCAAATCACATATCGTGATACTACATGAAATAGTATCGAAATATTGGTAAAAATGAATTTATTCACGTAATATCAAACTATATGAAAAACGTGAAAAAAGTCACTATATAACCATATTTGAGGATTTTAACTTCAAATCATAGAGCGAGGTTTCGTATTATTTAGTTCCAAGAAAAGACATATGACAATGTTGTTTCCAATACAAATGATAAAAAACAATGTGTTTTCATTAGAATTAACTATAATGTTCTTGATTTTCCGTTTATATTAACGATGGAAGATGTACACGTAAAACCGCTCTAATCAGGCTGAAACGTCGATATATGCAATAAAAACCGAACTTCTCCCCTTTTCAATATCTTACTCAGTATTTTAACGAGAAACAAATAGATGATTGAAAATGAAGTATTTAAGGTTATTATCTAATCAATTATGTGTTTGCATAATTTTTATCGTATATATATATGAATTAATACCCATGGACGGAAAATTCACAAAAATGTGGAAAACGGCAAAATATTGCCTAATTCGATGATATTTTGTTTAAATCACATGAAGGAAAAGGAGATGATAAACGTTAAAATATTGCTAAATTCGATGATTTTTCGTACGAAGCAAAATGCAAGAAAACTTGCTTAAATGCAATATTATGCGAAATTCTGAGATTTGAAGGCCAAATCACATATCGTGATACTACATGAAATAGTATCGAAATATTGGTAAAAATGAATTTATTCACGTAATATCAAACTATATGAAAAACGTGAAAAAAGTCACTATATAACATATTTGAGGATTTTAACTTCAAATCATAGAGCGAGGTTTCGTATTATTTAGTTCCAAGAAAAGACATATGACAATGTTGTTTCCAATACAAATGATAAAAAACAATGTGTTTTCATTAGAATTAACTATAATGTTCTTGATTTTCCGTTTATATTAACGATGGAAGATGTACACGTAAAACCGCTCTAATCAGGCTGAAACGTCGATATATGCAATAAAAACCGAACTTCTCCCCTTTTCAATATCTTACTCAGTATTTTAACGAGAAACAAATAGATGATTGAAAATGAAGTATTTAAGGTTATTATCTAATCAATTATGTGTTTGCATAATTTTTATCGTATATATATGAATTAATACCCATGGACGGAAAATTCACAAAAATGTGGAAAACGGCAAAATATTGCCTAATTCGATGATATTTTGTTTAAATCACATGAAGGAAAAGGAGATGATAAACGTTAAAATATTGCTAAATTCGATGATTTTTCGTACGAAGCAAAATGCAAGAAAACTTGCTTAAATGCAATATTATGCGAAATTCTGAGATTTGAAGGCCAAATCACATATCGTGATACTACATGAAATAGTATCGAAATATTGGTAAAAATGAATTTATTCACGTAATATCAAACTATATGAAAAACGTGAAAAAAGTCACTATATAACCATATTTGAGGATTTTAACTTCAAATCATAGAGCGAGGTTTCGTATTATTTAGTTCCAAGAAAAGACATATGACAATGTTGTTTCCAATACAAATGATAAAAAACAATGTGTTTTCATTAGAATTAACTATAATGTTCTTGATTTTCCGTTTATATTAACGAGGGAAGATGTACACGTAAAACCGCTCTAATCTGGCTGAAACGTCGATATATGCAATAAAAACCGAACTTCTCCCCTTTTCAACATCTTACTCAGTATTTTAACGAGAAACAAATAGATGATTGAAAATGAAGTATTTAAGGTTATTATTTAATCAATTATGTGTTTGCATCATTTTTATCGTATATATATGAATTAAAACCCATGGACTGAAAATTCACAAAAACGTGGAAAACGGCAAAATATTGTCTAATTCGATGATATTTTGTTTAAATCACATGAAGGAAAAGGAGATGATAAACGTCAAAATATTGCTATATTCGATGATTTTTCGTACGAAACAAAATGCAAGAAAACTTGCTTAAAATGCAATATTATGCGAAATTCTGAGATTTCAAGGCCAAATCACATATCGTGATACTACATGAAATAGTATCGAAATATTGGTAAAAATGAATATATTTACGTAACATCAAACTACATGAAAAACGTGAAAAAAGTCACTATTGTGACGGAGTTCCCCCCCTTATAATTCTCCCACGCCTGCAGTAAGAGTCATGTCTGCTTTTCCCAAGCGTTCTCTACGTTGCAGGCTACAATTTGATATATGGGAGAGAGTGAAGTGTTCTCGGAGATCCGAGAAATTTGTGAAATAGTAATATTTTGGCCTGTGGTATAGGCCCTTTAGGGAGTCAAGATGGCGCTTACCTCTCTGATCTCCCGCCAAAACCGTGTGACGTCAGTGGTACCGGATTGGTCACCGACAGCAGTGTGGCACCGGGAGCCAATGAAAACCTCCCATAGTAAAAGTGACGTCACGAAGGAAGGGGGTCCGGCCAGCGCGCCGGGCTGGCGCCAGCAGTCAGACACGACACGTCATAGAGGTCGGACGTGCGACGAGTGGTCCTGTCTGTCGGACAGCTGTTTCCCACTACCGTGGATTTACGCGTCACCTGAAGTCCGCCAGTACTCTGAGAAGTCTTCCCTAGTTCATGTGTTGGACCAGAAGAGGGAATTGACGGTTATTTGAGCAACAAGTGCTCCAGTCAGGTACTGTGCCAGTAGCAGTGAAGCCGTGCAGTGACGTACGTGACGTCTGTGGCAATTCACCAGTTCGTGACAGCGTAGTGGCTGACAGAGCCACTGGGTAGCTGAGGAAGAGAGGACTATTTGGGGAAACCGAACGACTGTAGCTGAGACGTAGGCGACAGCCGTTGCTGGGAGAAGACGACGGCCAGGAGACCGACTCCAACCTTCAAGAAGTCAAGGAGGAGGACGGACCTGCAGTGAGGAGGCACGGAGACGACGCGCTAAACGGTGGGACGACGAGAGGCTCTGGTAGGACACGACGACGTGTAGTGTGGGGGCGTTCCCGACACGAGGACCAGGAGCTACATCTCGACTCTCATCGGAGGATAGGGTGAAGTAGGTGGTTCTAGTTCCCTCCCCATTCCCCTTTAGTTAGCTATATTATTCGGCTATATTATCTAGCCCGAAGATTTTATATGTCGTGAGCAAGTCTCACCTATGTCACGGTAAAGCACCAGTGTGCTAGACAGTACAATCAAGAGTACTTGTAATATTCATGTTGATTATTGGTGTGTACAGGCACCAGGAACCAGTGATAAATTTACTGTGTTGTGTATATCTTTCTATAGATTTTTTATATGAACATATAGTGGTAAATTATATATAATATTATGCCAGTATTTGGAGGTTAGGCTATGTGCCCAGAAACTATTTATTTTCCATGTATTGATGATTGATTTATATACCATATATATGTCTATGTCCATTCAGTGAATAATCATTTGTGAGTACAGTGAATCATTGCGTTATCGCCCACGAGAGAAAGTACTGAAAACTCCCGTGTTAATATTTCATTATATATTGTTGGATAAATAACAGTGTAAGACCGTTACAGTGAATCATTGTAGAATTGATTGTAGAAAAGACTGTTTGAGCCTAAGTACAGTGTAACTAAGTAATTCGGTTTATTTGTGCCAATATAGAGTGTGCGAGTTTCTAGTAATATTGGAGAATTTGAAGAAACCGCGCGCGTGAATCTAGCAAACAAGCAAATTTCGCGCGGAGTGACCATTGCGATCAGCTGTTCTTGACACTTGATGAGGAGGGGAGAGTGTTGCCCTCTAGCGGTCGCATAATATCCGTGGGAATTACCGGCCGAGTCAGGATCAGTTGATTTATCAATTGCTGTGTGGCCTTGTGACATCTTTCATACATTTTAAGTAAAATACAAAACTCTCTTTGTGTTTTTATCATCCCCTCCATTGATCTTGTGGCTATACTATACCTGTAAGCATAGAGTGATAACAACAAGTACCTGCCTGATTCCTGATCTTTGAGTGTGACCTTGCCAAGGCTACCACTGAATACACCAGTCCACTGATGGTGTTATTGGCCACCTTAAACACCAATTGGCGACTTTGTGATTAACCGTAGAGCCCTATTGTTGGGGAGGGCACACGACGGTCGATGTGATCGAGTCGTGTTCTCACTCTTTCTTAATAAGAGGCCGTTAAGATTGACTGGGTATGGCGTGCAGTGGCGCCGTGAGGATCGAGGGAAGACCCGCAGGGCTACGGTGAGTTACCTTGAGCGTAACTATTGCTCACCCCAGAGTAAGGGTAGAGAATAATAGAGAGGTGAAACCCCAACATTGGCGACCTCGCCAGGATATAGATCGGAGTAAAGGTTGCAGTGGTACTTGGCAGTGGTGTTAGAGATCAGGTGCAGGTTAACACTCGTAGCACAAGATGGAGGATGATAAAGTAGCGAGGTTTATTGACTCTAGAGACGAACAGGTGCTGGAAGAGTGCACCAAGGCACAGTTACAGGCTATAGCGGATCATTTTGGAATAAAGCTGAAATCTGCCCGAGTTGGTGAAAGAAGACTAGAGATAATGGCTCAGCTCAAGGCTCGAGACGAAGCTTTGGGGGAGGAACGGCCCCAAACACCTGCCAGTGAGGGTGAACACCTGAGTATTGGTGGAAGCAGCAGGGGATCCAGCGGCAGCAGGCACAGCATTAAGCTGGAAATAATGAAGCTGCAGCTAGAAGCGCAGCAGCGCAAGGAAGAGCGAGAAGCACAGCAGCGTAAAGAAGAGCGAGAGGCACAACAGCGCAAGGAAGAGCGGGAAGCAGAAGCGCAGCTGAGGAGAGAAGAAGCACAGCTGCGCAAAGAAGAACAGGAGCGAGAAGCACAGATGAAGCGTGAGGAGCGAGAAGCACAGCTGCGCCGGGAAGAACAGGAGCGAGAAGCACAGCTGCGCCGGGAAGAACAGGAGCGAGAAGCACAGTCGAAGCGTGAGGAGCGAGAAGCACAGTCGAAGCGTGAGGAGCGAGAAGCACAGCTGCGCCGGGAAGAGCAAGAACGAGAAGCACAGCTACGCAGGGAAGAACGAGAGCAAGAAGTTAGGCTGAGACAAATGGAAATAGAAGCCAACCAGGAGGTGGAGCTGAAGCGAGCTGAACTGGGACTAGGTGCCCCTGCCCCGCCACAGGAAGACCGACGAGTGAGGGAACGAGACCTGCCGGTCTTTGTGCCTAGTGAAGCCGAAAGTTTCTTCGATCACTTTGAGAGAGTTGCTGCTATGAAGAGGTGGCCGAGGGCGGAGTGGGCGGAGTTGGTCCAAGGGAGGCTCACAGGGGAAGCTCGCCAAGCCTTCACTATGCTCGACTTCCAAGAATGCACTAACTACGATGCGGTGAAACGAGCTGTGCTCCGTTCCTTTAAACTCACGCCAGAGTGTTACCGGAAGAGGTTTAGAGAATGTACCCGGTTGCCAGGAAAATCGTATGCGGAGACGGCGAGGGACATAGAAAGAAAGCTCCTTAAGTGGCTGGACTCTGAAGAAGCAAGGTCGGTCGAAGAGGTCAAGGAACTAATGGCCATGGAAAAGTTTATGTCCGTGCTCTCTCCTGAGATCAGGATGAGGATAAAGGAGGCGGACATAAAGGACCTGAGGGCCGCAGCCGACCGGGCCGACATGTTAGAAGAAGCCCTACGCCCACGCCGAGAGGGACAGAACCGACCACCCGCATACGTCGGAAACGATCGGAGTTATAGAAGGACGGATGGATGGAGGGCAGGAACGAGTTCTCCCAAGTCCCATTTCTCAAGTTGGAACACCCGAGGACCAAAAGGTGTTGTAGAGCCGATAGGGGAGAACCAAGCTGAGAGCTCGGGAACTGTTACTGCAGGGAAAGAAACGACAAGTGAGGCGGGAAAGACACAGGGTGTGACGGTCTCTGGAGGCAGTGCTAAGGCGAGCGGTGGCGGATGGTCTCCGCCGAGGGGCCGCTGCTACAACTGCGGAATACCCGGACACGTCGCGCGGGAGTGCAGACGCCCGAAGCAGCGGGGACACGTTGCTTTAGTGATGTTCGAGGACCAGAGGGCCGAGGGAGTGCGGGATGAACCCGTGCTGAATGGGGAGAAGAAAGTTCACCCATTCATGTGTCAAGGAACCGTAAGGATGGGGGTCGCAGACCCCATCCCCGTGAAGATGCTAAGAGACACCGGGGCTGACTTTACCCTGGTAAGTGAAACCCTGTTCCCCGAGGGTTACGAAAGTACCAGTGTGGGGGTGGCTAGTGTGACCACTGTGGGAGGCCCAGTGAGGATGCCCCTACACCAGGTAACTTTAAATTCCGATTATGGCTGCCAGACCCTAGAGGTGGGAGTCTGTACATCAATACCCGAGATGGAGGCGCAGGTCATCTTGGGGAATGACGCGTGTGGAGGATATGTCCTCCCGCATCTCATGAAAGGCGAAGAGTGCCCAGAACAACACGAGGAGACAGGCGAAGATTCGAACGTCTGTGGGGACGAGAAGGGAATCGCACCGGTGGCGATCCCAGTTTGTACTGTGACACCGAGACAACGCGAAGAACCAGGAGGTTGTGGATCTGATGGGGCTGAGGAGTCGACTGACAGCCTGGGAACAGATCACCTCTGCGTAGGACCCAGAGAACGAGTGGAGGGCGAGAGTAGCCCGAATGGTGAGTTGCAGGTGACACTCACCAGTTCTCCAAGGGTAAGCCGCACTCGTCTCGGAGAGTTACAGCAGGAGGAGTTCCCCAAATTGGTTAGTAAGGCCGAAGGAGGACGTGTGGGTCCTGAGAAGGCTTACTTTCCATTTATCTATATTATATATGCCATGCTATCCATGCTGAAGGAACGATGGACACCAGGAGCGACCGTGGGAACGGTGATTAAATATGTCCAGAAGTTCAAAGAACGTCTCACTCGAGCGAAGGGACTGGCTAGGAAACTCCTGAAGAAGGCGCAACGTAAGATGTCGAGGTGGTACGACAGGAGAGCTGCGCAGAGGGATTTTCAGATCGGATCCCAAGTATTGGTTGTGCTGCCAAGTAAAGGTAGAGTGACCAGGTCGCGGTTCAAGAGACCATACCGAGTGCTGCGACGGTTGGGTCCAGTGTTGTACGAGATTGGGAAGCCGGATGGACCCCGAAAGAAACAGGTGTGTCGCGTAGACCGCCTGAGACCTTTCTTCACTGTGGAAGGAAGAGCCGCCAAGCAGGACGGAACGATGTCCCGAGAAACCCAGCGGAAGACGGGTCTGAGTGTACCGAGGGACCGAGAACTCCCGGAGGAGGAAAGTAAGTGGTCCAGGGCGGACGGCACCAGTCTCACCCGCACTGAGAGTCTGACAAGGATCAAGGTCAAGCACATAAAGGGGAAGGACGACGTAGTAGCTGATGCCCTATCCCGCATACACTAACGAGACATGACTCTTATTTTAAGGGGAGGGGTATGTGACGGAGTTCCCCCCCTTATAATTCTCCCACGCCTGCAGTAAGAGTCATGTCTGCTTTTCCCAAGCGTTCTCTACGTTGCAGGCTACAATTTGATATATGGGAGAGAGTGAAGTGTTCTCGGAGATCCGAGAAATTTGTGAAATAGTAATATTTTGGCCTGTGGTATAGGCCCTTTAGGGAGCCAAGATGGCGCTTACCTCTCTGATCTCCCGCCAAAACCGTGTGACGTCAGTGGTACCGGATTGGTCACCGACAGCAGTGTGGCACCGGGAGCCAATGAAAACCTCCCATAGTAAAAGTGACGTCACGAAGGAAGGGGGTCCGGCCAGCGCGCCGGGCTGGCGCCAGCAGTCAGACACGACACGTCATAGAGGTCGGACGTGCGACGAGTGGTCCTGTCTGTCGGACAGCTGTTTCCCACTACCGTGGATTTACGCGTCACCTGAAGTCCGCCAGTACTCTGAGAAGTCTTCCCTAGTTCATGTGTTGGACCAGAAGAGGGAATTGACGGTTATTTGAGCAACAAGTGCTCCAGTCAGGTACTGTGCCAGTAGCAGTGAAGCCGTGCAGTGACGTACGTGACGTCTGTGGCAATTCACCAGTTCGTGACAGCGTAGTGGCTGACAGAGCCACTGGGTAGCTGAGGAAGAGAGGACTATTTGGGGAAACCGAACGACTGTAGCTGAGACGTAGGCGACAGCCGTTGCTGGGAGAAGACGACGGCCAGGAGACCGACTCCAACCTTCAAGAAGTCAAGGAGGAGGACGGACCTGCAGTGAGGAGGCACGGAGACGACGCGCTAAACGGTGGGACGACGAGAGGCTCTGGTAGGACACGACGACGTGTAGTGTGGGGGCGTTCCCGACACGAGGACCAGGAGCTACATCTCGACTCTCATCGGAGGATAGGGTGAAGTAGGTGGTTCTAGTTCCCTCCCCATTCCCCTTTAGTTAGCTATATTATTCGGCTATATTATCTAGCCCGAAGATTTTATATGTCGTGAGCAAGTCTCACCTATGTCACGGTAAAGCACCAGTGTGCTAGACAGTACTATCAAGAGTACTTGTAATATTCATGTTGATTATTGGTGTGTACAGGCACCAGGAACCAGTGATAAATTTACTGTGTTGTGTATATCTTTCTATAGATTTTTTATATGAACATATAGTGGTAAATTATATATAATATTATGCCAGTATTTGGAGGTTAGGCTATGTGCCCAGAAACTATTTATTTTCCATGTATTGATGATTGATTTATATACCATATATATGTCTATGTCCATTCAGTGAATAATCATTTGTGAGTACAGTGAATCATTGCGTTATCGCCCACGAGAGAAAGTACTGAAAACTCCCGTGTTAATATTTCATTATATATTGTTGGATAAATAACAGTGTAAGACCATTACAGTGAATCATTGTAGAATTGATTGTAGAAAAGACTGTTTGAGCCTAAGTACAGTGTAACTAAGTAATTCGGTTTATTTGTGCCAATATAGAGTGTGCGAGTTTCTAGTAATATTGGAGAATTTGAAGAAACCGCGCGCGTGAATCTAGCAAACAAGCAAATTTCGCGCGGAGTGACCATTGCGATCAGCTGTTCTTGACACTTGATGAGGAGGGGAGAGTGTTGCCCTCTAGCGGTCGCATAATATCCGTGGGAATTACCGGCCGAGTCAGGATCAGTTGATTTATCAATTGCTGTGTGGCCTTGTGACATCTTTCATACATTTTAAGTAAAATACAAAACTCTCTTTGTGTTTTTATCATCCCCTCCATTGATCTTGTGGCTATACTATACCTGTAAGCATAGAGTGATAACAACAAGTACCTGCCTGATTCCTGATCTTTGAGTGTGACCTTGCCAAGGCTACCACTGAATACACCAGTCCACTGATGGTGTTATTGGCCACCTTAAACACCAATTGGCGACTTTGTGATTAACCGTAGAGCCCTATTGTTGGGGAGGGCACACGACGGTCGATGTGATCGAGTCGTGTTCTCACTCTTTCTTAATAAGAGGCCGTTAAGATTGACTGGGAGACTCTCCTGGCGTGCAGTGGCGCCGTGAGGATCGAGGGAAGACCCGCAGGGCTACGGTGAGTTACCTTGAGCGTAACTATTGCTCACCCCAGAGTAAGGGTAGAGAATAATAGAGAGGTGAAACCCCAACACTATATAACCATATTTGAGGATTTTAACTTCAAATCATAGAGCGAGGTTTCGTATTATTTAGTTCCAAGAAAAGACATATGACAATGTTGTTTCCAATACAAATGATAAAAAACAATGTGTTTTCATTAGAATTAACTATAATGTTCTTGATTTTCCGTTTATATTAACGATGGAAGATGTACACGTAAAACCGCTCTAATCCGGCTGAAACGTCGATATATGCAATAAAAACCGAACTTCTCCCCTTTTCAATATCATACTCAGTATTTTAACGAGAAACAAATAGATGATTGAAAATGAAGTATTTAAGGTTATTATCTAATCAATTATGTGTTTGCATATTTTTTATCGTATATATATATGAATTAATACCCATGGACGGAAAATTCACAAAAATGTGGAAAACGGCAAATTATTGCCTAATTCGATGATATTTTGTTTAAATCACATGAAGGAAAAGGAGATGATAAACGTTAAAATATTGCTAAATTCGATGATTTTTCCTACGAAGCAAAATGCAAGAAAACTTGCTTAAATGCAATATTATGCGAAATTCTGAGATTTGAAGGCCAAATCACATATCGTGATACTACATGAAATAGTATCGAAATATTGGTAAAAATGAATTTATTCACGTAATATCAAACTACATGAAAAACGTGAAAAAAGTCACTATATAACCATATTTGAGGATTTTAACTTCAAATCATAGAGCGAGGTTTCGTATTATTTAGTTCCAAGAAAAGACATATGACAATGTTGTTTCCAATACAAATGATAAAAAACAATGTGTTTTCATTAGAATTAACTATAATGTTCTTGATTTTCCGTTTATATTAACGAGGGAAGATGTACACGTAAAACCGCTCTAATCTGGCTGAAACGTCGATATGTGCAATAAAAACCGAACTTCTCCCCTTTTCAACATCTTACTCAGTATTTTAACGAGAAACAAATAGATGATTGAAAATGAAGTATTTAAGGTTATTATCTAATCAATTATGTGTTTGCATCATTTTTATCGTATATATATGAATTAATACCCATGGACTGAAAATTCACAAAAACGTGGAAAACGACAAAATATTGCCTAATTCGATGATATTTTGTTTAAATCACATGAAGGAAAAGGGGATGATAAACGTCAAAATATTGCTAAATTCGATGATTTTCCGTACGAAACAAAATGCAAGAAAACTTGCTTAAAATGCAATATTATGCGAAATTCTGAGATTTCAAGGCCAAATCACATATCGTGATACTACATGAAATAGTATCGAAATATTGGTAAAAATGAATATATTTACGTAATATCAAACTACATGAAAAACGTGAAAAAAGTCACTATATAACCATATTTGAAGATTTTAACTTCAAATCATAGAGCGAGGTTTCGTATTATTTAGTTCCTAGAAAAGACATATGACAATGTTGTTTCCAATACAAATGTTAAAAAACAATGTGTTTTCATTAGAATTAACTATAATGTTCTTGATTTTCCGTTTATATTAACGAGGGAAGATGTACACGTAAAACCGCTCTAATCCGGCTGAAACGTCGATATATGCAATAAAAACCGAACTTCTCCCCTTTTCAACATCTTACTCAGTATTTTAACGAGAAACAAATAGATGATTGAAAATGAAGTATTTAAGGTTATTATCTAATCAATTATGTGTTTGCATCATTTTTATCGTATATATATGAATTAAAACCCTATGGACTGAAAATTCACAAAAACGTGGAAAACGGCAAAATATTGTCTAATTCGATGATATTTTGTTTAAATCACATGAAGGAAAAGGAGATGATAAACGTTAAAATATTGCTAAATTCGATGATTTTTCGTACGAAGCAAAATGCAAGAAAACTTGCTTAAAATGCAATATTATGCGAAATTCTGAAATTTGAAGGCCAAATCACATATCGTGATACTACATGAAATAGTATCGAAATATTGGTAAAAATGAATATATTTACGTAATATCAAACTATATGAAAAACGTGAAAAAAGTCACTATATAACCATATTTGAGGATTTTAACTTCAAATCATAGAGCGAGGTTTCGTATTATTTAGTTCCAAGAAAAGACATATGACTATGTTGTTTCCAATACAAATGATAAAAAACAATGTGTTTTCATTAGAATTAACTATAATGTTCTTGATTTTCCGTTTATATTAACGAGGGAAGATGTACACGTAAAACCGCTCTAATCTGGCTGAAACGTCGATATTTGCAATAAAAACCGAACTTCTCCCCTTTTCAACATCTTACTCAGTATTTTAACGAGAAACAAATAGATGATTGAAAATGAAGTATTTAAGGTTATTATCTAATCAATTATGTGTTTGCATCATTTTTATCGTATATATATGAATTAATACCCATGGACTGAAAATTCACAAAAACGTGGAAAACGACAAAATATTGCCTAATTCGATGATATTTTGTTTAAATCACATGAAGGAAAAGGGGATGATAAACGTCAAAATATTGCTAAATTCGATGATTTTCCGAACGAAACAAAATGCAAGAAAACTTGCTTAAAATGCAATATTATGCGAAATTCTGAGATTTCAAGGCCAAATCACATATCGTGATACTACATGAAATAGTATCGAAATATTGGTAAAAATGAATATATTTACCTAATATCAAACTACATGAAAAACGTGAAAAAAGTCACTATATAACCATATTTGAGGATTTTAACTTCAAATCATAGAGCGAGGTTTCGTATTTTTTAGTTCCAAGAAAAGACATATGACAATGTTGTTTCCAATACAAATGATAAAAAACAATGTGTTTTCATTAGAATTAACTATAATGTTCTTGATTTTCCGTTTATATTAACGATGGAAGATGTACACGTAAAACCGCCCTAATCCGGCTGAAACGTCGATATATGCAATAAAAACCGAACTTCTCCCCTTTTCAATATCTTACTCAGTATTTTAACGAGAAACAAATAGATGATTGAAAATGAAGTATTTAAGGTTATTATCTAATCAATTATGTGTTTGCATAATTTTTATCGTATATATATATGAATTAATACCCATGGACGGAAAATTCACAAAAATGTGGAAAACGGCAAAATATTGCCTAATTCGATGATATTTTGTTTAAATCACATGAAGGAAAAGGAGATAATAAACGTTAAAATATTGCTAAATTCGATGATTTTTCGTACGAAGCAAAATGCAAGAAAACTTGCTTAAATGCAATATTATGCGAAATTCTGAGATTTGAAGGCCAAATCACATATCGTGATACTACATGAAATAGTATCGAAATATTGGTAAAATGAATTTATTCACGTAATATCAAACTACATGAAAAACGTGAAAAAAGTCACTATATAACCATATTTGAGGATTTTAACTTCAAATCATAGAGCGAGGTTTCGTATTATTTAGTTCCAAGAAAAGACATATGACAATGTTGTTTCCAATACAAATGATAAAAAACAATGTGTTTTCATTAGAATTAACTATAATGTTCTTGATTTTCCGTTTATATTAACGAGGGAAGATGTACACGTAAAACCGCTCTGATCTGGCTGAAACGTCGATATATGCAATAAAAACCGAACTTCTCCCCTTTTCAACATCTTACTCAGTATTTTAACGAGAAACAAATAGATGATTGAAAATGAAGTATTTAAGGTTATTATCTAATCAATTATGTGTTTGCATCATTTTTATCGTATATATATGAATTAAAACCCATGGACTGAAAATTCACAAAAACGTGGAAAACGGCAAAATATTGTCTAATTCGATGATATTTTGTTTAAATCACATGAAGGAAAAGGAGATGATAAACGTCAAAATATTGCTATATTCGATGATTTTTCGTACGAAACAAAATGCAAGAAAACTTGCTTAAAATGCAATATTATGCGAAATTCTGAGATTTGAAGGCCAAATCACATATCGTGATACTACATGAAATAGTATCGAAATATTGGTAAAAATGAATATATTTACGTAATATCAAACTACATGAAAAACGTGAAAAAAGTCACTATATAACCATATTTGAGGATTTTAACTTCAAATCATAGAGCGAGGTTTCGTATTATTTAGTTCCAAGAAAAGACATATGACAATGTTGTTTCCAATACAAATGATAAAAAACAATGTGTTTTCATTAGAATTAACTATAATGTTCTTGATTTTCCGTTTATATTAACGAGGGAAGATGTACACGTAAAACCGCTCTAATCTGGCTGAAACGTCGATATATGCAATAAAAACCGAACTTCTCCCCTTTTCAACATCTTACTCAGTATTTTAACGAGAAACAAATAGATGATTGAAAATGAAGTATTTAAGGTTATTATCTAATCAATTATGTGTTTGCATCATTTTTATCGTATATATATGAATTAATACCCATGGACTGAAAATTCACAAAAACGTGGAAAACGACAAAATATTGCCTAATTCGATGATATTTTGTTTAAATCACATGAAGGAAAAGGGGATGATAAACGTCAAAATATTGCTAAATTCGATGATTTTCCGTACGAAACAAAATGCAAGAAAACTTGCTTAAAATGCAATATTATGCGAAATTCTGAGATTTCTAGGCCAAATCACATATCGTGATACTACATGAAATAGTATCGAAATATTGGTAAAAATGAATATATTTACGTAATATCAAACTACATGAAAAACGTGAAAAAAGTCACTATATAACCATATTTGAGGATTTTAACTTCAAATCATAGAGCGAGGTTTCGTATTATTTAGTTCCAAGAAAAGACATATGACAATGTTGTTTCCAATACAAATGATAAAAAACAATGTGTTTTCATTAGAATTAACTATAATGTTCTTGATTTTCCGTTTATATTAACGATGGAAGATGTACACGTAAAACCGCTCTAATCCGGCTGAAACGTCGATATATGCAATAAAAACCGAACTTCTCCCCTTTTCAATATCATACTCAGTATTTTAACGAGAAACAAATAGATGATTGAAAATGAAGTATTTAAGGTTATTATCTAATCAATTATGTGTTTGCATATTTTTTATCGTATATATATATGAATTAATACCCATGGACGGAAAATTCACAA
Organism: Procambarus clarkii; assembly: GCF_040958095.1. Lineage (NCBI taxonomy): Eukaryota > Metazoa > Arthropoda > Malacostraca > Decapoda > Cambaridae > Procambarus > Procambarus clarkii. The sequence goes on along the minus strand of NC_091180.1, from coordinate 2,236,442 downwards.
AAATGTGGAAAACGGCAAAATATTGCCTAATTCGATGATATTTTGTTTAAATCACATGAAGGAAAAGGAGATGATAAACGTTAAAATATTGCTAAATTCGATGATTTTTCGTACGAAGCAAAATGCAAGAAAACTTGCTTAAATGCAATATTATGCGAAATTCTGAGATATGAAGGCCAAATCACATATCGTGATACTACATGAAATAGTATCGAAATATTGGTAAAAATGAATTTATTCACGTAATATCAAACTACATGAAAAACGTGAAAAAATTCACTATATAACCATATTTGAGGATTTTAACTTCAAATCATAGAGCGAGGTTTCGTATTATTTAGTTCCAAGAAAAGACATATGACAATGTTGTTTCCAATACAAATGATAAAAAACAATGTGTTTTCATTAGAATTAACTATAATGTTCTTGATTTTCCGTTTATATTAACGAGGGAAGATGTACACGTAAAACCGCTCTAATCTGGCTGAAACGTCGATATGTGCAATAAAAACCGAACTTCTCCCCTTTTCAACATCTTACTCAGTATTTTAACGAGAAACAAATAGATGATTGAAAATGAAGTATTTAAGGTTATTATCTAATCAATTATGTGTTTGCATCATTTTTATCGTATATATATGAATTAAAACCCATGGACTGAAAATTCACAAAAACGTGGAAAACGGCAAAATATTGTCTAATTCGATGATATTTTGTTTAAATCACATGAAGGAAAAGGAGATGATAAACGTCAAAATATTGCTATATTCGATGATTTTTCGTACGAAACAAAATGCAAGAAAACTTGCTTAAAATGCAATATTATGCGAAATTCTGAGATTTGAAGGCCAAATCACATATCGTGATACTACATGAAATAGTATCGAAATATTGGTAAAAATGAATATATTTACGTAATATCAAACTACATGAAAAACGTGAAAAAAGTCACTATATAACCATATTTGAGGATTTTAACTTCAAATCATAGAGCGAGGTTTCGTATTATTTAGTTCCAAGAAAAGACATATGACAATGTTGTTTCCAATACAAATGATAAAAAACAATGTGTTTTCATTAGAATTAACTATAATGTTCTTGATTTTCCGTTTATATTAACGAGGGAAGATGTACACGTAAAACCGCTCTGATCTGGCTGAAACGTCGATATATGCAATAAAAACCGAACTTCTCCCCTTTTCAACATCTTACTCAGTATTTTAACGAGAAACAAATAGATGATTGAAAATGAAGTATTTAAGGTTATTATCTAATCAATTATGTGTTTGCATCATTTTTATCGTATATATATGAATTAAAACCCATGGACTGAAAATTCACAAAAACGTGGAAAACGGCAAAATATTGTCTAATTCGATGATATTTTGTTTAAATCACATGAAGGAAAAGGAGATGATAAACGTCAAAATATTGCTATATTCGATGATTTTTCGTACGAAACAAAATGCAAGAAAACTTGCTTAAAATGCAATATTATGCGAAATTCTGAGATTTGAAGGCCAAATCACATATCGTGATACTACATGAAATAGTATCGAAATATTGGTAAAAATGAATATATTTACGTAATATCAAACTACATGAAAAACGTGAAAAAAGTCACTATATAACCATATTTGAGGATTTTAACTTCAAATCATAGAGCGAGGTTTCGTATTATTTAGTTCCAAGAAAAGACATATGACAATGTTGTTTCCAATACAAATGATAAAAAACAATGTGTTTTCATTAGAATTAACTATAATGTTCTTGATTTTCCGTTTATATTAACGAGGGAAGATGTACACGTAAAACCGCTCTAATCTGGCTGAAACGTCGATATATGCAATAAAAACCGAACTTCTCCCCTTTTCAACATCTTACTCAGTATTTTAACGAGAAACAAATAGATGATTGAAAATGAAGTATTTAAGGTTATTATCTAATCAATTATGTGTTTGCATCATTTTTATCGTATATATATGAATTAATACCCATGGACTGAAAATTCACAAAAACGTGGAAAACGACAAAATATTGCCTAATTCGATGATATTTTGTTTAAATCACATGAAGGAAAAGGGGATGATAAACGTCAAAATATTGCTAAATTCGATGATTTTCCGTACGAAACAAAATGCAAGAAAACTTGCTTAAAATGCAATATTATGCGAAATTCTGAGATTTCAAGGCCAAATCACATATCGTGATACTACATGAAATAGTATCGAAATATTGGTAAAAATGAATATATTTACGTAATATCAAACTACATGAAAAACGTGAAAAAAGTCACTATATAACCATATTTGAGGATTTTAACTTCAAATCATAGAGCGAGGTTTCGTATTATTTAGTTCCAAGAAAAGACATATGACAATGTTGTTTCCAATACAAATGATAAAAAACAATGTGTTTTCATTAGAATTAACTATAATGTTCTTGATTTTCCGTTTATATTAACGATGGAAGATGTACACGTAAAACCGCTCTAATCCGGCTGAAACGTCGATATATGCAATAAAAACCGAACTTCTCCCCTTTTCAATATCATACTCAGTATTTTAACGAGAAACAAATAGATGATTGAAAATGAAGTATTTAAGGTTATTATCTAATCAATTATGTGTTTGCATATTTTTATCGTATATATATATGAATTAATACCCATGGACGGAAAATTCACAAAAATGTGGAAAACGGCAAAATATTGCCTAATTCGATGATATTTTGTTTAAATCACATGAAGGAAAAGGAGATGATAAACGTTAAAATATTGCTAAATTCGATGATTTTTCGTACGAAGCAAAATGCAAGAAAACTTGCTTAAATGCAATATTATGCGAAATTCTGAGATATGAAGGCCAAATCACATATCGTGATACTACATGAAATAGTATCGAAATATTGGTAAAAATGAATTTATTCACGTAATATCAAACTACATGAAAAACGTGAAAAAATTCACTATATAACCATATTTGAGGATTTTAACTTCAAATCATAGAGCGAGGTTTCGTATTATTTAGTTCCAAGAAAAGACATATGACAATGTTGTTTCCAATACAAATGATAAAAAACAATGTGTTTTCATTAGAATTAACTATAATGTTCTTGATTTTCCGTTTATATTAACGAGGGAAGATGTACACGTAAAACCGCTCTAATCTGGCTGAAACGTCGATATGTGCAATAAAAACCGAACTTCTCCCCTTTTCAACATCTTACTCAGTATTTTAACGAGAAACAAATAGATGATTGAAAATGAAGTATTTAAGGTTATTATCTAATCAATTATGTGTTTGCATCATTTTTATCGTATATATATGAATTAAAACCCATGGACTGAAAATTCACAAAAACGTGGAAAACGGCAAAATATTGTCTAATTCGATGATATTTTGTTTAAATCACATGAAGGAAAAGGAGATGATAAACGTCAAAATATTGCTATATTCGATGATTTTTCGTACGAAACAAAATGCAAGAAAACTTGCTTAAAATGCAATATTATGCGAAATTCTGAGATTTGAAGGCCAAATCACATATCGTGATACTACATGAAATAGTATCGAAATATTGGTAAAAATGAATATATTTACGTAATATCAAACTACATGAAAAACGTGAAAAAAGTCACTATATAACCATATTTGAGGATTTTAACTTCAAATCATAGAGCGAGGTTTCGTATTATTTAGTTCCAAGAAAAGACATATGACAATGTTGTTTCCAATACAAATGATAAAAAACAATGTGTTTTCATTAGAATTAACTATAATGTTCTTGATTTTCCGTTTATATTAACGAGGGAAGATGTACACGTAAAACCGCTCTGATCTGGCTGAAACGTCGATATATGCAATAAAAACCGAACTTCTCCCCTTTTCAACATCTTACTCAGTATTTTAACGAGAAACAAATAGATGATTGAAAATGAAGTATTTAAGGTTATTATCTAATCAATTATGTGTTTGCATCATTTTTATCGTATATATATGAATTAAAACCCATGGACTGAAAATTCACAAAAACGTGGAAAACGGCAAAATATTGTCTAATTCGATGATATTTTGTTTAAATCACATGAAGGAAAAGGAGATGATAAACGTCAAAATATTGCTATATTCGATGATTTTTCGTACGAAACAAAATGCAAGAAAACTTGCTTAAAATGCAATATTATGCGAAATTCTGAGATTTGAAGGCCAAATCACATATCGTGATACTACATGAAATAGTATCGAAATATTGGTAAAAATGAATATATTTACGTAATATCAAACTACATGAAAAACGTGAAAAAAGTCACTATATAACCATATTTGAGGATTTTAACTTCAAATCATAGAGCGAGGTTTCGTATTATTTAGTTCCAAGAAAAGACATATGACAATGTTGTTTCCAATACAAATGATAAAAAACAATGTGTTTTCATTAGAATTAACTATAATGTTCTTGATTTTCCGTTTATATTAACGAGGGAAGATGTACACGTAAAACCGCTCTGATCTGGCTGAAACGTCGATATATGCAATAAAAACCGAACTTCTCCCCTTTTCAACATCTTACTCAGTATTTTAACGAGAAACAAATAGATGATTGAAAATGAAGTATTTAAGGTTATTATCTAATCAATTATGTGTTTGCATCATTTTTATCGTATATATATATGAATTAAAACCCATGGACTGAAAATTCACAAAAACGTGGAAAACGGCAAAATATTGTCTAATTCGATGATATTTTGTTTAAATCACATGAAGGAAAAGGAGATGATAAACGTCAAAATATTGCTATATTCGATGATTTTTCGTACGAAACAAAATGCAAGAAAACTTGCTTAAAATGCAATATTATGCGAAATTCTGAGATTTGAAGGCCAAATCACATATCGTGATACTACATGAAATAGTATCGAAATATTGGTAAAAATGAATATATTTACGTAATATCAAACTACATGAAAAACGTGAAAAAAGTCACTATATAACCATATTTGAGGATTTTAACTTCAAATCATAGAGCGAGGTTTCGTATTATTTAGTTCCAAGAAAAGACATATGACAATGTTGTTTCCAATACAAATGATAAAAAACAATGTGTTTTCATTAGAATTAACTATAATGTTCTTGATTTTCCGTTTATATTAACGAGGGAAGATGTACACGTAAAACCGCTCTAATCTGGCTGAAACGTCGATATATGCAATAAAAACCGAACTTCTCCCCTTTTCAACATCTTACTCAGTATTTTAACGAGAAACAAATAGATGATTGAAAATGAAGTATTTAAGGTTATTATCTAATCAATTATGTGTTTGCATCATTTTTATCGTATATATATGAATTAATACCCATGGACTGAAAATTCACAAAAACGTGGAAAACGACAAAATATTGCCTAATTCGATGATATTTTGTTTAAATCACATGAAGGAAAAGGGGATGATAAACGTCAAAATATTGCTAAATTCGATGATTTTCCGTACGAAACAAAATGCAAGAAAACTTGCTTAAAATGCAATATTATGCGAAATTCTGAGATTTCAAGGCCAAATCACATATCGTGATACTACATGAAATAGTATCGAAATATTGGTAAAAATGAATATATTTACGTAATATCAAACTACATGAAAAACGTGAAAAAAGTCACTATATAACCATATTTGAGGATTTTAACTTCAAATCATAGAGCGAGGTTTCGTATTATTTAGTTCCAAGAAAAGACATATGACAATGTTGTTTCCAATACAAATGATAAAAAACAATGTGTTTTCATTAGAATTAACTATAATGTTCTTGATTTTCCGTTTATATTAACGATGGAAGATGTACACGTAAAACCGCTCTAATCCGGCTGAAACGTCGATATATGCAATAAAAACCGAACTTCTCCCCTTTTCAATATCATACTCAGTATTTTAACGAGAAACAAATAGATGATTGAAAATGAAGTATTTAAGGTTATTATCTAATCAATTATGTGTTTGCATATTTTTTATCGTATATATATATGAATTAATACCCATGGACGGAAAATTCACAAAAATGTGGAAAACGGCAAAATATTGCCTAATTCGATGATATTTTGTTTAAATCACATGAAGGAAAAGGAGATGATAAACGTTAAAATATTGCTAAATTCGATGATTTTTCGTACGAAGCAAAATGCAAGAAAACTTGCTTAAATGCAATATTATGCGAAATTCTGAGATATGAAGGCCAAATCACATATCGTGATACTACATGAAATAGTATCGAAATATTGGTAAAAATGAATTTATTCACGTAATATCAAACTACATGAAAAACGTGAAAAAATTCACTATATAACCATATTTGAGGATTTTAACTTCAAATCATAGAGCGAGGTTTCGTATTATTTAGTTCCAAGAAAAGACATATGACAATGTTGTTTCCAATACAAATGATAAAAAACAATGTGTTTTCATTAGAATTAACTATAATGTTCTTGATTTTCCGTTTATATTAACGAGGGAAGATGTACACGTAAAACCGCTCTAATCTGGCTGAAACGTCGATATGTGCAATAAAAACCGAACTTCTCCCCTTTTCAACATCTTACTCAGTATTTTAACGAGAAACAAATAGATGATTGAAAATGAAGTATTTAAGGTTATTATCTAATCAATTATGTGTTTGCATCATTTTTATCGTATATATATGAATTAAAACCCATGGACTGAAAATTCACAAAAACGTGGAAAACGGCAAAATATTGTCTAATTCGATGATATTTTGTTTAAATCACATGAAGGAAAAGGAGATGATAAACGTCAAAATATTGCTATATTCGATGATTTTTCGTACGAAACAAAATGCAAGAAAACTTGCTTAAAATGCAATATTATGCGAAATTCTGAGATTTGAAGGCCAAATCACATATCGTGATACTACATGAAATAGTATCGAAATATTGGTAAAAATGAATATATTTACGTAATATCAAACTACATGAAAAACGTGAAAAAAGTCACTATATAACCATATTTGAGGATTTTAACTTCAAATCATAGAGCGAGGTTTCGTATTATTTAGTTCCAAGAAAAGACATATGACAATGTTGTTTCCAATACAAATGATAAAAAACAATGTGTTTTCATTAGAATTAACTATAATGTTCTTGATTTTCCGTTTATATTAACGAGGGAAGATGTACACGTAAAACCGCTCTGATCTGGCTGAAACGTCGATATATGCAATAAAAACCGAACTTCTCCCCTTTTCAACATCTTACTCAGTATTTTAACGAGAAACAAATAGATGATTGAAAATGAAGTATTTAAGGTTATTATCTAATCAATTATGTGTTTGCATCATTTTTATCGTATATATATGAATTAAAACCCATGGACTGAAAATTCACAAAAACGTGGAAAACGGCAAAATATTGTCTAATTCGATGATATTTTGTTTAAATCACATGAAGGAAAAGGAGATGATAAACGTCAAAATATTGCTATATTCGATGATTTTTCGTACGAAACAAAATGCAAGAAAACTTGCTTAAAATGCAATATTATGCGAAATTCTGAGATTTGAAGGCCAAATCACATATCGTGATACTACATGAAATAGTATCGAAATATTGGTAAAAATGAATATATTTACGTAATATCAAACTACATGAAAAACGTGAAAAAAGTCACTATATAACCATATTTGAGGATTTTAACTTCAAATCATAGAGCGAGGTTTCGTATTATTTAGTTCCAAGAAAAGACATATGACAATGTTGTTTCCAATACAAATGATAAAAAACAATGTGTTTTCATTAGAATTAACTATAATGTTCTTGATTTTCCGTTTATATTAACGAGGGAAGATGTACACGTAAAACCGCTCTAATCTGGCTGAAACGTCGATATATGCAATAAAAACCGAACTTCTCCCCTTTTCAACATCTTACTCAGTATTTTAACGAGAAACAAATAGATGATTGAAAATGAAGTATTTAAGGTTATTATCTAATCAATTATGTGTTTGCATCATTTTTATCGTATATATATGAATTAATACCCATGGACTGAAAATTCACAAAAACGTGGAAAACGACAAAATATTGCCTAATTCGATGATATTTTGTTTAAATCACATGAAGGAAAAGGAGATGATAAACGTTAAAATATTGCTAAATTCGATGATTTTTCGTACGAAGCAAAATGCAAGAAAACTTGCTTAAATGCAATATTATGCGAAATTCTGAGATATGAAGGCCAAATCACATATCGTGATACTACATGAAATAGTATCGAAATATTGGTAAAAATGAATTTATTCACGTAATATCAAACTACATGAAAAACGTGAAAAAATTCACTATATAACCATATTTGAGGATTTTAACTTCAAATCATAGAGCGAGGTTTCGTATTATTTAGTTCCAAGAAAAGACATATGACAATGTTGTTTCCAATACAAATGATAAAAAACAATGTGTTTTCATTAGAATTAACTATAATGTTCTTGATTTTCCGTTTATATTAACGAGGGAAGATGTACACGTAAAACCGCTCTAATCTGGCTGAAACGTCGATATGTGCAATAAAAACCGAACTTCTCCCCTTTTCAACATCTTACTCAGTATTTTAACGAGAAACAAATAGATGATTGAAAATGAAGTATTTAAGGTTATTATCTAATCAATTATGTGTTTGCATCATTTTTATCGTATATATATGAATTAAAACCCATGGACTGAAAATTCACAAAAACGTGGAAAACGGCAAAATATTGTCTAATTCGATGATATTTTGTTTAAATCACATGAAGGAAAAGGAGATGATAAACGTCAAAATATTGCTATATTCGATGATTTTTCGTACGAAACAAAATGCAAGAAAACTTGCTTAAAATGCAATATTATGCGAAATTCTGAGATTTGAAGGCCAAATCACATATCGTGATACTACATGAAATAGTATCGAAATATTGGTAAAAATGAATATATTTACGTAATATCAAACTACATGAAAAACGTGAAAAAAGTCACTATATAACCATATTTGAGGATTTTAACTTCAAATCATAGAGCGAGGTTTCGTATTATTTAGTTCCAAGAAAAGACATATGACAATGTTGTTTCCAATACAAATGATAAAAAACAATGTGTTTTCATTAGAATTAACTATAATGTTCTTGATTTTCCGTTTATATTAACGAGGGAAGATGTACACGTAAAACCGCTCTGATCTGGCTGAAACGTCGATATATGCAATAAAAACCGAACTTCTCCCCTTTTCAACATCTTACTCAGTATTTTAACGAGAAACAAATAGATGATTGAAAATGAAGTATTTAAGGTTATTATCTAATCAATTATGTGTTTGCATCATTTTTATCGTATATATATGAATTAAAACCCATGGACTGAAAATTCACAAAAACGTGGAAAACGGCAAAATATTGTCTAATTCGATGATATTTTGTTTAAATCACATGAAGGAAAAGGAGATGATAAACGTCAAAATATTGCTATATTCGATGATTTTTCGTACGAAACAAAATGCAAGAAAACTTGCTTAAAATGCAATATTATGCGAAATTCTGAGATTTGAAGGCCAAATCACATATCGTGATACTACATGAAATAGTATCGAAATATTGGTAAAAATGAATATATTTACGTAATATCAAACTACATGAAAAACGTGAAAAAAGTCACTATATAACCATATTTGAGGATTTTAACTTCAAATCATAGAGCGAGGTTTCGTATTATTTAGTTCCAAGAAAAGACATATGACAATGTTGTTTCCAATACAAATGATAAAAAACAATGTGTTTTCATTAGAATTAACTATAATGTTCTTGATTTTCCGTTTATATTAACGAGGGAAGATGTACACGTAAAACCGCTCTAATCTGGCTGAAACGTCGATATATGCAATAAAAACCGAACTTCTCCCCTTTTCAACATCTTACTCAGTATTTTAACGAGAAACAAATAGATGATTGAAAATGAAGTATTTAAGGTTATTATCTAATCAATTATGTGTTTGCATCATTTTTATCGTATATATATGAATTAATACCCATGGACTGAAAATTCACAAAAACGTGGAAAACGACAAAATATTGCCTAATTCGATGATATTTTGTTTAAATCACATGAAGGAAAAGGGGATGATAAACGTCAAAATATTGCTAAATTCGATGATTTTCCGTACGAAACAAAATGCAAGAAAACTTGCTTAAAATGCAATATTATGCGAAATTCTGAGATTTCAAGGCCAAATCACATATCGTGATACTACATGAAATAGTATCGAAATATTGGTAAAAATGAATATATTTACGTAATATCAAACTACATGAAAAACGTGAAAAAAGTCACTATATAACCATATTTGAGGATTTTAACTTCAAATCATAGAGCGAGGTTTCGTATTATTTAGTTCCAAGAAAAGACATATGACAATGTTGTTTCCAATACAAATGATAAAAAACAATGTGTTTTCATTAGAATTAACTATAATGTTCTTGATTTTCCGTTTATATTAACGATGGAAGATGTACACGTAAAACCGCTCTAATCCGGCTGAAACGTCGATATATGCAATAAAAACCGAACTTCTCCCCTTTTCAATATCATACTCAGTATTTTAACGAGAAACAAATAGATGATTGAAAATGAAGTATTTAAGGTTATTATCTAATCAATTATGTGTTTGCATATTTTTTATCGTATATATATATGAATTAATACCCATGGACGTAAAATTCACAAAAATGTGGAAAACGGCAAAATATTGCCTAATTCGATGATATTTTGTTTAAATCACATGAAGGAAAAGGAGATGATAAACGTTAAAATATTGCTAAATTCGATGATTTTTCGTACGAAGCAAAATGCAAGAAAACTTGCTTAAATGCAATATTATGCGAAATTCTGAGATATGAAGGCCAAATCACATATCGTGATACTACATAAAATAGTATCGAAATATTGGTAAAAATGAATTTATTCACGTAATATCAAACTACATGAAAAACGTGAAAAAATTCACTATATAACCATATTTGAGGATTTTAACTTCAAATCATAGAGCGAGGTTTCGTATTATTTAGTTCCAAGAAAAGACATATGACAATGTTGTTTCCAATACAAATGATAAAAAACAATGTGTTTTCATTAGAATTAACTATAATGTTCTTGATTTTCCGTTTATATTAACGAGGGAAGATGTACACGTAAAACCGCTCTAATCTGGCTGAAACGTCGATATGTGCAATAAAAACCGAACTTCTCCCCTTTTCAACATCTTACTCAGTATTTTAACGAGAAACAAATAGATGATTGAAAATGAAGTATTTAAGGTTATTATCTAATCAATTATGTGTTTGCATCATTTTTATCGTATATATATGAATTAAAACCCATGGACTGAAAATTCACAAAAACGTGGAAAACGGCAAAATATTGTCTAATTCGATGATATTTTGTTTAAATCACATGAAGGAAAAGGAGATGATAAACGTCAAAATATTGCTATATTCGATGATTTTTCGTACGAAACAAAATGCAAGAAAACTTGCTTAAAATGCAATATTATGCGAAATTCTGAGATTTGAAGGCCAAATCACATATCGTGATACTACATGAAATAGTATCGAAATATTGGTAAAAATGAATATATTTACGTAATATCAAACTACATGAAAAACGTGAAAAAAGTCACTATATAACCATATTTGAGGATTTTAACTTCAAATCATAGAGCGAGGTTTCGTATTATTTAGTTCCAAGAAAAGACATATGACAATGTTGTTTCCAATACAAATGATAAAAAACAATGTGTTTTCATTAGAATTAACTATAATGTTCTTGATTTTCCGTTTATATTAACGAGGGAAGATGTACACGTAAAACCGCTCTGATCTGGCTGAAACGTCGATATATGCAATAAAAACCGAACTTCTCCCCTTTTCAACATCTTACTCAGTATTTTAACGAGAA